>NC_135977.1:3553907-3556517 GCF_053455715.1 Rhinoraja longicauda
GTCTCTCTGTCCCCTGTCTGTCTCTGTCTGTCTATGTCTCTCTATCTTCCCCTCTCTCTATGAGGGGACCTCATTGAAACGTACAGAATAGTGAGCAGCCTGGACAGAGTGGATGTGGAGAGGATGTTTCCACTGGTGGGAGAGTCTAGGACCAGAGGGCACAGCCTCAGAATTAAAGGGCGTTCCATGAGGAAGGAGATGAGGAGGAATTTCTTTAGTCAGTGGGAGGTGAATCTGTGGAATTCATTGCCACAGATGGCTGTGGAGGCCACAAGTCAGTGGATATTGTAACGGTGGAGATTGCCAGATTCTTGATTAATATGGGTGTCAGAGGTTACGGGGAGAAGGTAGGAGAATGGGGTTGGGAGGGAGAGATAGATCAGCCATGATTGAATGGCGGAGTGGACTTGATGGGCCGAATGGCCTAATTCTGCTCCTAGAACTTATGAAATCTGAAGAAGGAGCCTATCCTAAAATATTGCCTATTAAATCGAAAGAATGGTCCCGTCCCAAAGTGTTGCCTGACAAATACGAAGTGATCCGAAATGTCGTCTGTCCAAACCATCCACAGGTGCTGCCTGACCCACTGAGTTCCTCCAGCACTTTGTGTTTTGCTGAAGATTCCAGCATCTGCAGAACAGTCAGTGCCCCTGCCGAACATGATACCAAGAGCATCTTGTATCTGCCTGCACTTCATCCACACCCCTCCATTCCCTGCACATCCGTACGCCTGTCCAAAAGCCTCTTAGACATCACTACTGTATCTGCTTCTACCACCACAGCTGGCAGCGCGTTTCAGGCCCCCACCACCCTCTGTGTAAAAATAATCTTGCCTTTAAACTTTGCCCCTCTCGCCTTAAAGCTGTGCTTGAAAGTGTACGTTGAAAGACTGGAGCGACTGGGCTTGTATACACTGGAATTTAGAAGGATGAGAGGGGATCTTATCGAATCGTATAAGATTATTAAGGGGTTGGACACGTTAGAGGCAGGAAACATGTTCCCAATGTTGGGGGAAGTCCAGAACCAGGGGCCACAGTTTAAGAATAAGAGGAAGGCCATTTAGGACGGAGATGAGGAAAATGTTTTTCACCCAGAGAGTTGTGAATCCGTGGAACTCTCTGCCTCAGAAGGCAGTGGAGGCCAATTCACTGGATGCTTTCAAGAGAGAGTTAGATAGAGCTCTTAATGATAGCGGAGTCAGGGGGTATGGGGGGAAGGCAGGAACGGGGTACTGATTGTGGATGATCAGCCATGATCACAGTGAATGGCGGTGCTGGCTCGAAGAGCCGAAAGGCCTCCTCCTGCACCTATTGTCTGTTGTCTATGCCCTCTAGTATTTGATTTTTCTACCCTGGGGAAAAAAGGTTCTGACTGTCTACCCTATGAATGCCTCGTAATTTTATAAGAGGCCTCCCCTCAACCTGGGATTCTCTGCCACAGAAGGCAGTGGAGGCCGATTCACTGGATGTTTTCAAGAGAGAGTTAGATTTAGCTCTTGGGGCGAATGGAATCAAGGGATATGGGGGAAAAAGCAGGAATGGGGTACTGATTTTGAATGATCAGCCATGATCATATTGAATGGCGGTGCTGGCTCGAAGGGCCGAATGGCCTCCTCCTGCACCTGTTAGCTATGTTTTTGTTTTATGTAACCGCCGGCGTTCATGAGGTCATAAGTGATATGAGTAGAATTAGGCCATTCGGCCCATCAGGTCTACTCCGCCATTCAATCACGGCTGATCTATCTCTCCCTCCTAACCCCATTCTCCTGCCTTCTCCCCGTAACCTCCGTCACCCGCACTTATCAAGAATCCAGAAAAAGCAATCAAAGACTTTCAAACCTCTCCAGCAGCCAATGCCCTGTAATCATGGCACCATAAGGGTAATAACAGGGAACTGAGGACACTGGTTTACTGTACCAAAGATAGACACGAAATGCTGGAGTAACTCAGCGGGTCAGGCAGCATCGCTGGAGAAATGGATGGGTGAAAATGGATAGGTCTATGGTGTAAACCAGAGTCTGCAGTTCCATCCTACACGGCACAACTTCCTGACTCTTGCACTCAGTGCCCCGACTGATGGATTGCAAGCATTCCCTACATGAAGACAGTTATTTTAGATTTAGAGATACAGTGCGGAAACAGGCCCTTCGGCCCACCGAGTCCGCGCCGCCCAGCGATCCCCCGCACATTAACACTATCCTACACACACTAGGGACAATTTTTACATTTTACCCAGTCAATTAACCTACATACCTGCACGTCTTTGGAGTGTGGGAGGAAACCGAAGATCTCGGAGAAAACCCACGCGGGTCAGGGGGAGAACGTACAAACTCCGTACAGACGGCGCCCGTAATCAGGATGGAACCTGAGTCTCCGGCGCTGCATTCGCTGTAAGGCGGCAACTCTACCGCTGCGCCACCGTGCCGCCACCCATTGCCTTATCAGGCAACTGAACCGCCCTACCACAACCAGAGAGCAGTGCTGAACTACTATCTACCTCTTTGGTGACCCTCGGACTATCCTCGATCGGACTTTGCTGGCTTTACCTTGCACTAAACGTTATTCCCTTGATATATTCAGTCTGAAGAAGGGTGTTGACCCATTACCTCTC
>NC_135977.1:3557017-3752017 GCF_053455715.1 Rhinoraja longicauda
GGGACAATCTACAATGGAAAAAAGCCAATTAACCTACAAACCCGCGCGTCTTTGGAGTGTGGGAGGAAACCCACGCAGGTCACGGGGAGAGCGTGCAAACTCCGCACAGACAGCACCCGTAGTCGGGATGGAACCCGGGTCTCTGGCGCTGTGAGGCAGCAGCTCTACCCGCTGCACCGCCGTGCGTACGGGGAGAAGGCAGGAGAATGGGGTTTGGGGGGGAGAGGTAGATCAGCCATGATTGAATGGCGGAGTAGACTTGATGGGCAGAATGGCCTCATTCTACTCCTATCGCTCATGATCTGCAGTTCCTTCCTACACTTTCTGGGAGCTGTGTGATAACCTCGGGTGAAGCCACGCAGGGCTGTGTGGGCGCCAGGGCAAGGGAACGGCAGACACACAGCTAGATCCTCATCACTGAGACGGGCAGACTGGTCGGAGAGGGGAGGGGGAGAGGGAAGGGGAGAGAGAGAGGGAGGAAGAGAGAGAGAGAGAGGGGGGGAGGAGGAGAGAGGGAGGGAAGGAGAGAGAGGGGGGGAAGGAGAGAGGGGGGAAGGAGAGAGGGAGGAAGGAAGGAGAGAGAGAAAGAGAGAGAGAGTGAGGGAAGGAGAGAGGGAATGAGAGAGAGAGGGAAGGAAGGAGAGAGAGAGAGGGAGATGGAGGGAAGGAGAGAGAGAAAGAGGGAGAGGGAAGGAGAGAGAGGGAAGGAGGGAGAGAGGGAAGGAGAGAGAGAAAAAGAGAGAGGGAAGGAGAGAGAGAGGGAAGGGAGAGAGAGAAAGAGGGAGAGGGAAGGAGAGAGAGGGAAGGAGGGAGAGAGGGAAGGAGAGAGAGAAAAAGAGAGAGGGAAGGAGAGAGAGAGGGAAGGAGAGAGAGAAAAAGAGAGAGGGAAGGAGAGAGAGAGGGAAGGAGAGAGAGAAAAAAGAGAGAGGGAAGGAGAGAGAGAACGGGAAAGGACGGGTTGCTTGAAGTTGGAGTAGTCAATGTTCACACCGTTGGGGTGTGGGCTGCCCGAGTGGAATGTGAGGTGCTGTCCTCCAACGGGGGGGGGGGGTGAGAGGGGAGAAGGGGGGAGGGAGAGGGGAGAGGGAGGGGGAGAGGGAGTGGGAGAGGGAGGGGGAGGGAGAGGGGGGGAGAGGGAGGGGGGGAGAGGGAGAGGGAGAGGAGGGGAGGGGAAGGGGGAGAGGGAGGGGGGAGAGGGAGGGGAGGGAGAGGGGGGGAGAGGGAGGGGGAGAGGGAGGGGAGGGAGAGGGGGGGAGGAGGGAGGAGGGGGAGGGGGAGGGGAGAGGGAGGGGGAGAGGGGGGGAGAGGGAGTGGGAGAGGGGAGGGGAGAGAGGGAGAGGGAGGGGAGGGAGAGGGGGGGAGAGGGAGGGGAGGGGGAGGGGGAGAGGGAGGGGGGGAGGGGGAGAGGGAGGGGGAGAGGGGGGAGGGGAGTGGGAGAGGGAAGGGAGGGGGAGGGGGAGAGGGGGAGAGGGAGGGGGAGAGGGAGGGAGGGGAGGGGGAGAGGGAGGGGGAGAGGGGAGAGGGAGGGGGAGAGGGAGGGGAGGGGGAGAGGGAGGGTGAGAGGGGGAGAGGGAGGGAGGGAGAGGGGGAGAAGGAGGGGGAGAGGGAGGAGAGGGAGGGGAGGGGGAGAGGGAGGGAGGGAGAGGGGGAGAGGGAGGGAGAGGGGGAGAGGGAGGGGAGGGGGAGAGGAAGGAGAGGGGGAGGGGGAGGGGGAGAGGGAGGGGGAGAGGGAAGGGAGGGGGAGGGGGAGAGGGAGAGGGAGAGGGAGAGGGGGAGGGGGAGGGGGGGGAGAAGGAAGGGAGGGGGAGAGGGAGGGAGGGAGAGGGGGAGAGAGGGAGGGAGGGGAGAGGGGAGAAGGGAGAGGGGGAGAGGGAGGGGGAGGGGAGGGAGGGGGGAGGGAGGGGAGGGGGAGAGGGAGGGGAGGGGGAGAGGGAGGGAGGGAGGGGACAGGGAGGGAGGGAGGAGAGGGAGAGGGAAGGAGGGGGAGGGGTAGAGGAGGGAGGGAGGGAGGGAGGAGGGAGGGAGGGAGGGGAGAGGGGGAGGGAGGGAGGGAGGAGGGAGGGAGGGAGGAGGGAGGGAGGGAGGAGGGAGGGAGGGGAGGGAGGGAGGAGAGGGAAGGAGGGGGAGAGGGGAGGGGGAGGGGGGGAGGGAGGGAGGGAGGGGGGAGGAGGGGGAGGGAGGGAGGGGAGAGGGAGGGAGGGGAGAGGGGAGGGTGGGAGGAGGGAGGGAGGGTGGGGAGGGAGGGAGGGAGGGAGGGTGGGAGGGAGGGTGGGAGGGGGAGGGAGGGAGGGAGGGAGAGGGAGGGGGGGAGGGGAGGGGGGGAGGGAGGGGGAGGGGTGGGAGGGTGGAGGGAGGGGAGGGGGGAGGGAGGGGGGTGGGGAGGGGAGGGAGGGAGGGGGGAGGGAGGGAGGGAGGGAGGGGGTGGGAGGGAGGGAGGGAGGGGTGGGAGGGAGGGAGGGAGGGGAGGGAGGGTGGGTGGGGTGGGGTGGGAGGGTGGTGGGGGGAGGGGGAGGGGTGGGAGGGAGGGAGGGGGAGGGGGGAGGGGGAGGGGGGTGGGTGGGTGGAGGAGGGGAGGGGGAGGGTGAGGGTGGAGGGGGGGGAGGGGAGGGAGGGAGGGGGGGTGGGAGGGAGGGTGGGGTGAGGGGGGAGGGTGGGGGGAGGGTGGTGGGAGGGGGAGGTGGGGAGGGGGTGAGGGTGGGTGGTGGGTGGGGGTGGGGTGGGGGAGGGGGAGGTGGGGGTGGGGTGGGGTGGGAGGGGTGGGTGGGTGGGTGGGTGGGTGGTGGGTGGGGGTGGGTGGTGGTAGGGTGGGAGGGGGGGTGGTGGTGGGGGGTGGGTGGGTGGGTGTGGGTGGGGGTGGGTTGGGTGGGGTGGGGGTGGGTGGGTGGGGTGGGAGGTGGGGTGGGTGTGGGTGGGTGGGTGGGGAGGGGGGTGGGTGGGTGGGTGGGGTGGGTGGGTGGGTGGTAGGGGTGGAGGGTGGGTGGGGGTGGGTGGGTGGGTGGGTGGTGGTGGGGGTGGTGTGGTGGGGTGGGAGGGGAGGGTGGGTGGTGGTGGGTGGGTGGGTGGGAGGTGGGAGGGTGGGTGTGGGTGGGTGTGGGGGGTGGGGGTGATGGGTGGGGGTGTTGGGGGTGGGGGGGTGTGGGTGGGTGGGGGTGGGGTTTGGGTGGGTGGGAGGGTTGTGGGTGGGGTGGTGGGGGAGGGGGGTGGGTGGGTGGGTGGGGTGAGGGAGGGTTGGGAGGGGAGAGGGAGGGAGAGGGAGGGAGGGAGGGGAGGGAGGAGGGAGGGAGGGAGGGAGGGAGGGAGGGAGGGAGGGAGGGAGGGGGAGGGAGGCGAGGGAGGGAGGGAGGGAGGGAGGGAGGGAGGGAGGGAGAGGGAGGGAGGGAGGGGTGAGTGTGGACAGGCCGACGGTCCCTCCCTGCCCCGTTACACCGCTCGCAGTTACATCCTCACCCTGTTACAGGCGGGTCACAGACAGGCACTGACTGGGGGGGGGGGGGGGTCGGGAACACAGGCGACAACAAGTGAAGGCAGCACTGTGCGGGGGGAGAGGGTGAGGGGGACGGAGAGAGAGAAGAGAGGAGAGGGGGGGAGAGAGAGGGAGGGGAGGGGAGGAGAGGGAGAGAGGAGTGAGGGGGAGAGGGAGAGAGAGAGAGGAGGAGAGTGAGAGAGGGAGGGGAGAGAGGGGAGGAGGGAAAGAGAGAGGAGAGGGAGAGAGGGAGGGGGAGAGAGGGGAGGAGGGAGATAGAGAGGAGAGGGAGATAGAGAGGGAGGGAGAAAGAGAGAGGAGAGAAGGAGAGGGAAAGAGAGGGAGAGAGGAGAGGAAGAGAGAGGAGAGGGAGGGGGAGGGAGAGAGAAGGGAGGGAGAGGATGCCCGGGTTGTGGGGCGGCGGTTGGGGCTGTGACCGTGTGCTGGGTTGCTGGTCCTGGGGGTCCCGGGGGTCTCGGGGGGTCGCGGTTGCTCCGGCCCGCCTCCACCAGCGGTGCTGCCCGGGCCGGGACAGCCAGTGTCGGGGGTCCAGCCCGAGGGGGTCGTGTTACTGTGACACTTACTGCCGCACAACAGGAGACTGTTGCCCCGACTACAACGCCGTGTGTCACATCTCAGGTGAGGAGCTCACACTCACACACACACGCTCACACACACGCTCACACACTCACTCATTCACTCACACACACACACACACACACACACACACTCATTCACACACACGCTCGCACACACAGAAACATACATATACACAGAGACACACAGAAAATCACACACACACACACACACACACACACACTCATTCACACACACACACACACACACACTCATTCACACACACACACACTCACACACACACTCATTCACACACACACACACACACACACACACACACACACACACACACACACACACACACACACACACACACACTCATTCACACACACACACACACACACACACACACTCACTCACTCACACACTCACACACACACACACACACTCACTCACACACTCACACACACACACACACACACTCACTCACTCACACACACACTCACACACACACTCACACACAGAGGCACACACACACTCACACACATACACACTTACACACACACACACACACTCATTCACACACACACACACACACACACACACTTATATACTCACACACACACACATACTCACACACGCACGCACACTCACACACACGTGGCTCGCGTTCACAACCGCCTGTGAATGTGAGATTGAGACTACCTGTGTCGCATCTATGAAGATGTAACCTATCGCGGCGCATCTGGGATGGCAGGACTTTCATATGAAGAAAGACTGGATAGACTCGGCTTGTACTCGCTGGAATTTAGAAGATTGAGGGGGGATCTTATAGAAACTTACAGAATTCTTAAGGGGTTGGACAGGCTGGATGCAGGAAGATTGTTCCCGATGTTGGGGAAGTCCAGAACAAGGGGTCACAGTTTAAGGATAAGGGGGAAGTCTTTTAGGACCGAGATGAGAACTTTTTTTTCACACAGAGAGTGGTGAATCTGTGGAATTCTCTGCCACAGAGGGTAGTTGAGGCCAGTTTATTGGCTATATTTAAGAGGGGGTTAGATGTGGCCCTTGTGGCTAAAGGGATCAGGGGGTATGGAGAGAAGGCAGGTACGGGATACTGAGTTGGATGATCAGCCATGATCATATTGAATGGCGGTGCGTACAGGCTCGAAGGGCCGAATGGCCTACTCCTGCACCTATTGTCTATGTTTCTCAGTGATGTTGTGCATGTTGCTGTGTGGGGCTGGTGAATCACTGCACTGGTTTGTCGCGTTGGGATGATATTTGCAACAATCACGTCCTTCCAAATGTGTAAACAGCCGACACGTGGAGCAAGGAGTTAACTGCAGGTGCTGCTTTACACAAAGCAAAGACACAAAACGCTGGAGTAACTCAGCGGGTCGGGCAGCATCTGTGGGGAGAAGTGAATGGGTGACGTTTTGGGTCAAGACCCTTCTCCAGCATTTTGTGTCTATCTTCGGTTTGTCGGTTAATTTGACTCTGTAAGAATATCCCCCTAAAATATCTCCACCTCACGCTGCCTCGGCAAGGCCAGCAGCATCATCAAGGACCAGTCTCAACCCCCCCCCCGGCCACTCCCTCTCCTCCCCTCTCCCATCGGGGCAAGAGGTACAGAAGTGTGAAAACGCACACCTCCAGATTCAGGGACAGTTTCTTCCCGGCTGTTATCAGGCAACTGAACCGTCCTACCACAACCAGAGAGCGGTCCTGACCTCCCATCTACTTCATTGGAGACCCTCGGACTATCTTTAATCGGACTTTACTGGACGTTATCTTGCACTGAGCGTTATTCCATTTATCACGAATCTGTCCACTGTGGACGGCTCGATTGTAATCACGTATTGTCTTTCCGCTGGCTGGGTAGCACGCAACGAGAAAGCTTTTCACTGTACCTCGGTACACGTGACAAGAAACTAACAATGGCCAATGACCACGCGGTCACGGGGAGAACGTGCAAACTCCGAACAGACAGCACCCGTGGTCAGGATTGAACCTGGGTCCCTGGAGCGGTGAGGCAGCAGCTCTGATCCCCTGCAGCAGGGGTCCCGTGAGGCGCATTACATTATGGTGTTGGTATGAACCACAGCAGGCTGCTGGCGTGTGGGAACCGGGACTCTGGGGAGGGTGGGATGATAGATGAGCCAGCTGTGACTGGGGTTGTGACTGAGCTCACACCACAACGGCTACCTCTGCCTCTTTAGACAGCAACATCTGTTCCCCTCATCGTCTTGGCACTTTAGAGATAGATTCAGCTCTGAGGGCTAAAGGAATCAAGGGGTTTGGGGAGAAAGTAGGAACTGGCTACTGATTGTGGACGATCAGCCATGATCACACTGGCTCGAAGGGCCGAGTGGCCTCCTCCTGCACCTCTTTCTCTACGTTTCTTTCTATGTTTCTGTGACCCATTCCACCGGCTTTCCACCTTCATCCTCAGAACGGCCCCAAAGACTTTAAATTTTAAGACAGACACAAAAACGCTGGAGTAACTCAGCGGGTCAGGCAGCATCTCTGGAGAGAAGGAATGGGTGACGTTTCGGGTCTAGACCTTTAACTCACGGGGAGGGGGAAACGGGAGATATAGACGGTGATGTGGAGAGATATAGAACACATGAATGAAAGGTGTGAAAAAAAGTAACGATGATAAAGGAAACAGATCGTTGTTAGCCGTTTGCTGGGTGAGAACGAGAAGCTGGTGTGACTTGGGTGGGGGAGGAGTGGAGAGGGAGGGAGTGCAGGTGTGTGTGTGTGTGTGTGTGTGTGTGCGTGTGTGTGTGTGTCTGTGTGTGTGTGTGTGTGTGTGCGTGCGTGTGTGTGTGTGTGTCTGTGTGTGTGTGTGTGTGTGTGTGTGTGTGTGTGTGTGTCTGTGTGTGTGTCTGTGTGTCTGTGTGTGCGTGTGTGTGTGTCTGTGTGTGTGTGTGTGCGTGTGTGTGTGTGTCTGTGTGTGTGTGTGTGTGTGTGTCTGTGTGTGTGTGTGTCTGTCTGTGTGTGTGTGTGTGTGTGTCTGTGTGTGCGTGTGTGTGTGTCTGTGTGTGTGTGTGCGTGTGTGTGTCTGTGCGTGTGTGTGTGTCTGTGTGTGTGTGTGTCTGTGTGTGTGCGTGTGTGCGTGTGTGTGTGTCTGTGTGTGTCTGTGCGTGTGTCTGTGTGTGTGTGTGTGTGTGTGTGCGTGCGTGCGTGTGTGTGTGTGTGTGGAGTTTGTACGTTCTCCTTGTGACCACGTGGGTTTCCTCCGGGTGCTCCGGTTTCCACCCACATCCCAAAGACGTGTGGGTTTGTAGGTTAAACGGCCCACAGTAAATTGTGTGGGGAGTGGATGCGAAAGTGGGATAACATAGAGCTTGTGTGAACAGGTGATCGATGGTCGGCGTGGACTCGATGGGTTGGAGGGTTTGATTCTAGGCTGCATCTTGCAATACATTCATCAAAGAGGCAAGAAAATGGGCGAACCAGCTGTTATCAGGCAACTGAACCGTCCTCTCACCAACTAGAGAGCGGTCCTGAGATACCACCCACCTCATTGGTGACCCTCAGACTATCTTTAATCAGACTTTACTGGACTTTATATCTTACACTAAACGTTATTCACTTTACCCTGTATCTGTACACTGTGGACAGCTCGTTTATAATCATGTGTAATCTTTCTGCTGACGGGTTAGCACACAACTAATAAGCTTTTCACTGTACCTCAGTACACGTGACAATTAACTAAACCAAAAAACAGACACAGAAATGGGCCATTTGGGCCTGCTGTGCCACCCAATAAGACTTTTCTAACCTCAGCGGCACCCCCTCCACTAATCACACTACCTTAGAGCGGCACGGTGGCGCAGCGGTAGAGTTGATGCCTCACAGCGCCAGAGACCCGGGTTTGATCCCGACCACGGGCGCCGTCTGTACGGAGTTTGTACGTTCTCCCCGTGGCCTGCGTGGGTTTTCTCCGGGTGCTCCGGTTTCCTCCCACACTCCAAAGACGTGCAGGTTTGTGGGGTTAATTGGTTCGGCGGTATAAATGACAATTGCCCCTGGTGTGTGTGTGTGTGTGTGTGTGTGTGGGGTGGCGTTGATGTGCGGGGATCGCTGGTCGGCACGGACTCGGTGGGCCGAAGGGCCTGCTTCCGTGCTGTGTCTCTCAACTAAAGTAAACCTTTTATTTCCTTCATGTCAAAAATTCTACAGAACGGTCGGTCTCCGACTGACATGGTTCACGTGAAAGTCCCAGCTCAGTTAGTTGTAACACATTCCTTGGAGCCCTGTTTTTATCCGTAAGGCAATCTGTTCAGCGTGAATGAATTGACAGATGTGTGAAGATTCAGCTTGTCACGTGAAATGTAAACCCATCCTCATCTCTAGTAATTACCACAAGTAAAGTCTTGTATTTCCAAAGGGCACTTTCACAGCATCAAGACATCGGAGACGGTTCTGCAAGAAATTGCAGAGTTTAGTTTGGTTTAGCGCGGAAACAGGCCCTTCGGCCCACCGAGTCCGTGCCGACCGGCGATCCCCGCACCCTAACACTGTACCACACACACAATTTACAATTAGACGGAAGCCAAGTAACCTACTAACCTGCGCGTCTTTGGAGCGTGGGAGGAAACCGGAGCTCCCGGAGAAAACCCACGCAGGTCACGGGGAGAACGTGCAAACTCCGCACAGCTGAAGTTAGGATTGAACCCGGGTCTGTGGCGCTGTGAGGCAGCAACTCTACCACTCTGTCCCCCTTTATGATTTCAAACACAGAAAATAGATGCAGGAGGAGGCCATTAGGCCCTTCGAGCCAGCACCGCCGTTCATTGTGATCATGGCTGATCATCCACAATCAGTAACCCGTGCCTGCCTTCCCCCCATATCCCTTGATTCCGCCCCCTAACTCTCTTTTAAATCCATCCAGTGAATTGGCCTCCACTGCCTTCTGTGGCAGAGAATTCCACAAATTCACAACTTTCTGGGCGAAAAAGTTTTTTCTCATCTCAGTTTTAAATAGCCTCCCCATTATTCTTAGACTGCGAACCCTGGTTCTGAACATCTTACATGGATAGGATAGGTTTGGAGGGATATGGGGCAAACGCAGGCAGATGGGACTAGTGCAGATGGGACATGTTGGTCAGTGTAGGCAAGTTTGGCCGAAGTGCCTGTTTCATCAGGTTGCAAGGTCATAAGTGATAGTAGCAGAATCAGGCCATTCGGCCCATCGAGTTTACTCTGCCATTCAATCATGGCTGATCTATCTCTCCCTCCTAACCCCATTCTCCTGCCTTCTCCCCGTAACGCCTGACACCCGTACTAATCAAGAATCTATCTATCTCTGCCTTACAAACATCCACTGACTTGGCCTCCACAGCCTTCTGTGGCAGAATCCCACAGATTCACCACCCTCTGACGAGAGAAATTCCTCCTCTTCTCCTTCCTAAAGGAACGTCCTTTAATTCTGAGGCTGTGACCTCTAGTCCTAGCCTCTCCCACCAGTGGAAACATCCTCTCCACATCCACTCTATCCAAGTCCTTCACTATTCGGCAAGTTTCCACGCTGAGTGATTCTTTGACTCTAGGACTTAAAGTAAAAGACGTCAACTCCTGCAGTCCTCACCTCCTCGGCTCTTCAGCGCAGATGAAATTGGGTCTAATTTACCTCACGCCATCCATCCTGCCCTCAAATCCAGACTATGCTGCCTTGAAACGGCCAACGTTCCTACTTTGTCCCATTTCAGAATGATCAGCCTGGAGTTGTGAACATTTCTTAAGCACACTCTTATCTCTTTGGCACTGATCTCAATCAGTATCAGCGTCTCACGATTTTGCACGTTATAGGAGTAGAATTAGGCCATTCGGCCCATCGAGTCCACTCCGCCATTCAATCACGGCTGATCTATCTTTGCCTCCTAATCCCATGTTCCTGCCTTCTCCCCATAACCCCTGACGCCCGTTCTAACCAACAAATCTGTCTGTCTCTGCCTTAAAAATAACCACTGACTTGGCCTCCACAGCCCTCTGTGGCAATGAGTTCCACAGGCTAACTCCCCCCTGACTAAAGAAGTTCCTCCTCGCCTCCTTTGTAAAAGATCGCCCTTTGATTCTGAGGCCGTGCCCTCTGGTCCCAGACTCTCCCACCAGTGGAAACATCCTCTCCACATCCATTCTGCCTGTGCCTTTCATTATTCTGTGATATTCTTCTCCTGATAACAAGGACACGAACTTTACATTTGGCTCTGGAGACTCCTCCTGGAAAACCTATGCGGGACACAACGACAGCTCTGTTTGAAGCCTGGCCGAAACGCGGTGCCAATTTTGCACTTGCGATCTAACAATTTAAGACGTGTTCTAATGTAGTGAATCATCTGCATCCTGTTTCCTGATCTTTCTGTTAACTCTCTGGGGAACTAAGCTATTCTAACCAGCCCACCCCCCCACCAGTACATCAGTCAAAGGGAGTGTTCTAATAACCCAGGCCTGTCCATTAGATTAATGGTCTTCAGCAGATCGCGGGCCAAATGTAATCTCGAGTCTGTTCTTGGAAATGTCAGTGAGGCTAATGTCTCTCAGTATTATTTAAGTGTTGATGGTTTAGGTTTGGTTGGCGTGGCACGGCGGTAGAGTTGCTGCCTCACAGCGCCAGAGAGACCCCAGTTCGATCCTGATTTGTACGTTCTCCCCGTGACCATGTAGGTTTTCTCCAGGTGCACAAAATGCCGGAGCGACTCAGCGGGACAGGCAGCATCTCCGGAGAGAAGGAATGGGTGACCTTTCGGGTCGAGACCCTTCCTCTTCAGTCCGAGTTACTCCAGCATTTTGGGTCCACCTTCGATTTAAACCAGCATCTGCAGTTCTTCCCTACGCATCTTCTCCGGGCGCTCCGGTTTCCTCCCACACTCCAAAGACGTGCGGGTTTGCAGGTTAATTGGCTTTGGTAAATAGTTTCCAGGTGCCCTGCTTGTGACCAGCGGAGAACCGCACTCGAGCACTATCCTACATGCCATTTAGTTTACAATAGACAATAGGTGCAGGAGGAGGCCATTCGGCCCTTCGAGCCAGCACTGCCATTCAATGTGATCATGGCTGATCATTCTCAATCAGTACCCCGTTCCTGCCTTCTCCCCCTACCCCCTGACTCCGCTATCCTTAAGAGCTCTATCCAGCTGTCTCTTGAATGCATTCAGAGAATTGGCCCCCACCGCCTTCTGAGGCAGAGAATTCCACAGATTCACAACTCTCTGACTGAAAAAGTTTTTCCTCATCTCCGTTCTAAACGGCCCACCCCTTATTCTTAAACTGTGTGGCCCCTGGTTCTGGTCTCCCCCAACATTGGGAACATGTTTCCTGCCTCTAACGTGTCCAACCCCTTAATAATCTTATACGTTTCGATAAGAAGGCCCTTACAGAGGCCCTTGAGCCTACAGACTTGTACGTCTTTGGGATGTGGGAGGAAACGGAGCACCCGGAGAAACCCCACATGGCAGGGTGGTGCAGCGGGTAGAGCTGCTGCCTCACAGCGCCAGGAACCCGGGTTCCATCCTGGCCTTGGGTGCTGTCATTGTGGAGTTTGTACGTCGTCCCTTGTGATCGTCCTGTGTAAATTGTCCCTCGTGTGTTGGGAGTGGATAAGAAAGTGGTATTCATTTCACAAAATGCTGGAGTAACTCAGTAGGTCAGGCAGCATCTCTGGAGAGAAGGAATGGGTGACATTTCGGGTCGAGACCTTTAACTCAGCAGGTCAGGCAGCATCTCAGGAGAGAAGGAATGGGTGACGTCGCCCATTCCCTCTCTCCTGAGATGCTGCCTGACCTGCTGAGTTACTCCAGCATTTTGTGAAATAAATCCCTTCGATTTGTACCAGCATCTGCAGTTATTTTCTTACACCAAGGATAAGAAAGTGGGATCACTTAGAACTAGTGTGAATGGCTGATCAATGGTCGGCCTGGACTCGGCGGGCCGAAGGGCCTGTTTCCGTACTGTAACTCTGTAACTCCGAACTATAGTGCCCACTCATCTCCCTGCAGAATTACAAGCTGCCCTTTGAGCAAGCTAATTAAAACCTAGGTTTGATCCTGACCACAGGCGCTGTCTGTACGGAGTTTGTATGTTCTCCCCGTGACCTACGTGGGTTTTCTCCGGGTGCTCCGGTTTCCTCCCACACTCCAAAGACGCGCGGGTTTGTAGGTCAATTGGCTTCGGTAAAGATCGCAAGTTGTCCCTGGTGTGTGTAGGAGAGCGTTAGTGTGTGGGTGATCGCTGGTCGGCGGGGACTCGATGTTTCTGCGCTGTATCTCTAAAGTCTAAAGTGAATAAAACCTCATTCAAGATTTTTTAAAACATCTTCTTGTAAGAAGGTATCACAAAATGCTGGAGTAACTCAGCAGGTCAGGCAGCATCCAGCATCTTGTGCTCCTAGATGCTGCCTGACTTGCTGAGTTACTCCAGCATTTTGTGATACCTTCGGTTTGTACCAGCATCTGCAGTTATTTTCCTACTTGTAAGTAGATCGGTGCACATCTGTGTCATTGCAACATCCACATCTGGGGCTAAATTATGTCATACAAAACCCAGAGGGGAAAAAAAGCCCTTCGTCCGTTTATAAAGATGCTATCTCTCAATCAAAACAGGACACAAATATATCAGATTTATACTTCCTCAATGTTTATCACTATTATACGAGACTTGAAACCGTTCCCACAGTTTCAGCCTGGCCTGCCTCGAGCAGCACTTCTATATATAGGGTTGACCTGGATTTTACAATCTCTTTTGAAACTCGACCAAGTACATGAACATTAAACAGCTCTGCCTTGATCGTTTCTTTACAAGGCCTAGAAGATTCATCTGGCGTGGAAGGATGACATTTACGTCAGCTAACTTTAATCTTGCAAATCTCAGAGATTTCAATTCGCAACCTCTGATCACAATAAACTTAGATGAGGCATTCTAGATTCACGTGGGGCATTGGGATTGGATTTTCTTGTACGTTTGTCAACTTGTCGACAGCTTCTCACTAAATGTCAAGTTAGTTATTGCCTTTAGTTCGTGTCCACGCCGACCAGCGATCCCCGCACACTAACACTATCCTACACACGCGAGGGACAGTTGGCAATTATAGCAAGCTAATTAGCCTGCAATTAGACCAGCCTGAAGAAGGGTCTCGACCTGAAACGTCACCCATTCCTTCTCTCCAGAGACGCTGCCCGTCCCGCTGAGTTACTCCAGCATTTTGTGTCTATCTTAATTAACTTACAAACCTGCACGTCTTTGGAGTGTGGGAGGAAACCGGAGCACCCGGAGAGAACCCACGCAGGTCACGGGGAGAACGTACAAACTCCGTGCAGACAGCGCCCGTGGTCAGGATCGAACCTGGGTCTCTACCGTTGCGCCACCGTGCTGCCCACTGGACTATGTATTGTCATGTAGCATAACTGTGCATGGGTAGTCTAGATACTACTTTGGCAATGGGCTTGGTTTCTTGGTTGAATGATGATCCTGGTATTATAGCACAGGTACTTTGTGTTTTAATAGTAATTCGGATCCAGCTTAATTGAGTCTTTCTTCAATTCAATGGAAGGGTCAGACGGGAGAGTGGTGGGAGTGTTATAGAGTCACACAGCACAGAAACAGGCCCCTCGGCCCAACATGCCCACGCCGACCAACATGCCCCATCTACACTAGTCCCACCTGCCTGCGTTTGGTCCACATCCCTCTAAACCTGTCCTATCCATGTACCTGTCCAAATGCTGTTAATGTACCTGCCTCTATTATTGCTCTGTGTAGAAAGGAACTGCAGACGCTGGTTTACACAGTAAATGGACACAAAGTGGTCTGAAGAAGGGTCTCGGCCCGTGATACCACCCGTCCTTTTTCTCCAGAGATTCGGCCTGACCCGCTGAGTTACTCCAGGCACTGTGTGTGTCTCTCTTCAGCCTAACTTAGAGATACAGGAGGCAAACAGGCCCTTCGGCGACCATCGCTCACCCGTTCGCACTAGTTCTACGTTATCCCACTTTCCCATCTGCTCCTGACACACAAGGGGGCAATTTGCAGAGGGCCGATTAGCCCACAAACCCGCACGTCTTTAGGACGTGGGAGGAAACCGGAGCACCCGGAGGAAACCCACGCGGGTCACGGGGAGAACGTGCAAACTCCTCGCTCACAGGCAGCGCCCGAGGTTGTGATGGCACCCGGGTCTCTGGCGCCGTGAGGCAGCGGCTGATTTTTCTGCGACGTTAAAACAAACGTCTCGATGAGACTCGTGGAATTTGTAACAACAGTTTACTTTGTCCAAGACGTGAAACCCCCCCCCCCCTCCCCCAGGAACTTTATTTGCAGTTGTCCCTGTCAATAATGAGTGTGGTGGGGTCAACGAAGAAGAGGTTGTGAGCTGCTACCAATTGCCTCATGGAAATGTGGGAATAAAGACCGTCACGGTCATTTTGAACAGCTGCACTCCCACTGCACTGAAACAGAGAAACACAGACAATAGGTGCAGGAGGAGGCCATTCGGCCCTTCGAGCCTGTACGCACCGCCATCCAATATGATCACGGCTGATCATCCAGAATCAGTACCCCGTTCCTGCATTCTCCCCCATAACCCTTGATTCCGTTAGCCCCAAGAGCTAATTCTAACTCTCCCTTGAAAACATCCAGCGAATTGCCCCCCACTGCCTTCTGTGGCAGAGAATCCCACAGATTCACAACTCTCTGGGTGAAAACGGTGGCGCAGCGGTAGAGTTGCTGCCTTACAGCGAATGCAGCGCCGGAGACTCAGGTTCGATCCCGACTACGGGCGCCGTCTGTACGGAGTTTGTACGTTCTCCCCGTGACCTGCGTGGGTTTTCTCCGAGATCTTCGGTTTCCTCCCACACTCCAAAGACGTGCAGGTATGTAGGTTGATTGGCTGGGCAAATGTAAAAATGTTTTAAAAATTGTCCCTAGTGTGTGTAGGACAGTGTTAGTGTGCGGGGATCGCTGGGCGGCCCGGACCCGGTGGGCCGAAGGGCCTGTTTCCGCACTAAATCTAAATCTAAAAACGTTTTTTTTTTTCTCATCTCAGTTTTTAATGGCCTCCCCTTTATTCTTCGATTGTGGCCCCTGGTTCTGGACTCCCCCAACATTGGGAACATTCCTTCCCTCCAGAGATGCTGCCTGTCCCGCTGAGTTACTCCAGCATTTTGTGTCTATCTTCGGTTTAAGGCAGCATCTGCAGTTACTTCCTACACTAAACGAAACTAAACTCTTGCCTTGCGATGCATGAGAGGGAAGTTTATTACAACGTTTTTGACGTCCAACCAGTAAGAAAGCAAATTTTTAACATCAGGTAAGCAGCTTAAAGTTGGCATGTGCCCATTGCATTAAATTGTAATTAATATTACCATCTAGTTTGTGGCTTCCTGCGTCTGGTTCTGATCTACTGAAGTCGAGGAGCAATTGCCATGATAGGAACCTGCAGGATGACACATTTGTTCTTTAACTTGCAGCGTTAAGATTGGGCTGAACCAATGTTTTTGTGTGGGAAGGAACTGCAGATGCTGGTTTAAACTGAAGATAGACACAAAAAGTGCTGGAGTAACTCAGCGGGACAGGCAGCATCTACTGGAGAGAAGGACTGGGCGATGTTTCGGGTCGAGACCCTTCTTCAGACTGGTTAAGGGCAAGGGAAACGAGAGATACCCTTGCCCCCTCCCCTGACATCAGTCTGAAGAAGGGTCTCGACCCGAAACGTCGCCCATACCTTCTCTCCTGAGATGCTGCCTGTCCCGCTGAGCACCCACTCCAGCGCTGTGCGTCTGCCTTTGATTTTAACCAACATCTGCACAACAAGAGACTGCAGCGGGTGGAGCTGCTGCCTCACGGCGCCAGAGACCCGGGTTCGATCCTGACCCCGGGTGCCGTCTGCAAATATTAATCCAGAGGAGTTGAGAGGGGGGCAAAATGAAGGCGGCACGGTGGTGCAGCGGGTAGAGTCGCTGCCTTACAGCGCCAGAGACCCGGGTCCCATCCTGACCACCGGTGCTGTGTGTACGGAGTTTGCACGTTCTCCCCGTGACCGCGTGGGTTTCCTCCAGGTGTTCCGGTTCTCTCTCACGTCCAGAAAAGATGTGCAGGTTTATAGGTTCGTCCTGGTCTCCTCTCTCAAGGTACGTCCCTTTATTCTGAGGCTGTGGCCTCTGGTCCTAGACTCTCCCACTAGTGGAAACATCCTCTCCACATCCACTCTGTCCAGGCCGCTCACTATTCGGTGAGTTTCAATGAGGTCCCCCCCCCCCCCCCTCGTCCTTCTCAACTCCACCAGTGCGGGCAGGTTGGGCCGAAGGGCCTGTTTCCGCGCTGTAAGACTGTACGACTCTATGAGAACAGGCCCAGTGTCGGCAGACACTGCTCGTACGTTAACCCAATCATCCCACTAGTTCCAAATGCTGAAACAAAGCTGAATGTTCATCAAATCATCTACCTTCCAAGGCTACTGGGCGCAGCGGTAGAGTTGATGCCTCACAGCGCCAGGGACCCGGGTTCCATCCCGACTACGGGTGCTGTCTGTACGGAGTTTGCACGTTCTCCCCGTGACCTGCGTGGCTTTGCTCCGGTTCCCTCCCACACTCCAAAGACGTACGGGTTTGTAGGTGAATTGGCTTGGTATAAGTGTAGATTGTCGCCAGTGTGTGTAGGATAGTGTTAGTGTGCGGGGATCGCTGGTCGGCGCGGACTCGGTGGGCCGAAGGGCCTGTTTCCGCGCTGTATCTCTAAACTAAGCTACTCCCTAATAAATAAGATGAATTAATCTAGGCTTAAGCTCAGGGGTGACCGCGCTTTTGCGGTTGCAGCTCCTAGACTGTGGAACAGCATCCCTCTCCCCATCAGAACTGCCCCCTCCATCCACTCCTTTAAGTCCAGGCTCAAAACCTACTTCTACTCCCTAGCGTTTGAGGCTCATTGAGGAGGCGCTGTGAACTGTTTATGTATGTGCTGTTATGTTTGTATGCCATTGTATGTTCGTTTCTTAGTACCTGAACTGATGTACAGCACTTTGGTCAACGTGGGTTGTTTTTAAATGTGCTGTACAAATAAAATTGACTTGACTTGACATGAAAGTACCATCGTACATCAACACCCAGAGAATTACAAAGCAAGCCAGATTAAATTATTGCGACCCACTGATATAATTCTCTGTTAATCCAGCAATTTAACAGCAAGTGCCAAGAGACCGCTGTTAGCATGATGAAGAAACTTAATGGTCACCGGTGAGCCTTTGATACGTGAGAGTAATTAGACAAACTCACTGCTCCACTATGTAATACAATGGCTGCTTTCTTCAAAGTTGCACCTGTGTGGCACGGTGGTGCAGCGGTAGAGTTGCTGCCTCACAGCGCCACAGACCCGGGTTCAATCCTGACCACGGGTGCTGTCTGTACGGAGTTTGTACGTTCTCCCCCCCCCCCCCCACATCCCTAAACACGTGGGGGTTTCCAGGTTAATTGGCCCCTCTGTAAGTTGGCCCTGGTGTGTAGGGAGTGGATGAGAAAGTGGGACAACACAGTATCAGGCAACTGAACCGTCCTACCACAACCAGAGAGCAGTGCTGAACTACTATCTACTTCATTGGAGGCCCTCGGACTATCCTTGATCGGACTTTGCTGGCTTTATCTTGCACTAAACGTTATTCCCTTATCATGTATCTGTACACTGTAAACGGCTCATTGTAATCACGTATTGTCTTTCCGCTGGCTGGTTAGCACGCAACAAAAGCTTTTCACTGTACCTCGGTACACGTGACAATAATAAGCTGAAACCGAAACTGAACGTAAACTGAACTATTGTGAAGAATGGTCTCGACCCGAAACGTCGCCCATTCCTTCTCTCCAGAGATGCTGCCTGTCCCGTGAGTTACTCCAGCATTTTGTGTCTTATCTTCGATTTAAATCAGCATCTGCAGTTCTTTCCTACACGCTAATGTGAGCAGGTGATGGATGGTTGGTGTGGACTGGGTGGGCCAATGTGCCTGTTTCACTGCTGCATCTCCAAACTAAACGAAACTTATTCCGTCATCTGTCTTCATTTAACATCGTAACAATCAGAGCCAAGTATTTCCTGGGACTTGCAGCCTGGGACATTGAACTGTTCAATCGTATATATTATTCAGGGGGGACAAGTTGTGCAAATGATTTAAATATAGTTGCTTCCATCAGGGAAAGAAACGAAAAATTAATGGCCATATATAGAGTCATAGAGTGATACAGTGTGGGAACAGGCCCTTCAGCCCAGCTTGCCCGTACTGGCCAGCATGACCCATCTACACTAGTCCCACCTGCCTGCGTTTGGCCCATGTCCCTCTAAACCTGTCCTATTAACTTCGTAACCTTTGCTTGCCCTCTCTCTCAATCCCCTCCCCCTATCCTTTGTTGTTACCTTCTCCCAACTAGACAATAGACAATAGGTGCAGGAGTAGGCCATTCGGCCCTTCCAGCCAGCACCGCCATTCAATGTAATCATGGCTGATCATTCTCAATCAGTACCCCGTTCCTGCCTTCTCCCCATACCCCCTGACTCCGCTATCCTTAAGAGCTCTATCTAGCTCTCTTTTGAATGCATTCAGAGAATTGGCCTCCACTGCCTTCTGAGGCAGAGAATTCCACAGATTCACAACTCTCTGACTGAAAATGTTTTTCCTCATCTCCGTTCTAAATGGCCTACCCCTTATTCTTAAACTGTGGCCCCTTGTTCTGGACTCCCCCAACATTGGGAACATGTTTCCTGCCTCTAACGTGTCCAACCCCTTAATAATCTTATACGTTTCGATAACTAACAATGATCTATTCTACATTTCCCTTGATCTCCATCCCCTTTGTCCTGTTTTCATGCCTTACACTTCCTTATCTGTGTACCTCCCACTCCCCTGACATCAGTCTGAAGAAGGGTCTCGACCTCAAACGTCACCCGTTCCTTCTCTCCAGAGATGCTGCCTGACCCGCTGAGTTACTCCAGCATTCTGTGTCTGTCTTCTATTCATGTACCTGCCTAAATGTTTCTTAAACGTTACGATAGTACCAATAAATTGTGCGGATTGAGGCATTATTATTGATTATTGTTACGCGCACGGGGTTAAAGTGGATAAACGTTGTTTTGCGCCACATCCAGGGAGAGCAGACCATACTTGAGCACAAGAGGTAGTGTAGGAGAGATAGGACTCAGAGCGCAGAATATAATGTTACGTCCACAGAGAAAGCGCAGAAAGAAAAATGTGCAGGGGCCGCATTGAGGTAGATTGGGAGATGGAGAATACTTCCTTCGCGTGTGAGAGATTGGTATACACAAGGAACTGTAGACAATAGACAATAGGTGCAGGAGGAGGCCATTCGGCCCTTCGCGCCAGCACCGCCATTCACTGTGATCATGGCTGATCATTCTCAATCAGTACCCCGTTCCTGCCTTCTCCCCATACCCCCTGACTCCGCTATCATTAAGAGCTCTATCCAGCTCTCTCTTGAAAGCATCCCGAGAATTAGCCTCCACTGCCTACTGAGGCAGAATTCCACAGATTCACAACTCTCTGACTGAAAAAGTTTTTCCTCATCTCTGTTCTAAACCTCTTATTCTTAAACTGTGGCCCCTGGTTCTGGACTCCCCCAACATTGGGAACATGTTTCCTGCCTCTAGCGTGTCCAACCCCTTAATAATCTTATATGTTTCAGTAAGATCCCCTCTCATTGTAAATTCCAGTGTATATAAGCCCAGTCGCTCCATTCTTTCAACATACGACGGTCCCGCCATCCTGGGATATTGGTTAAAGTTCTAAGGGATATGGACCAAACATGGGCAGGTGGGCATAGTTCAAATGGGGCTTGATGGGCAGAATGGTCTCATTCTACTCCTATCCCTTATGACGTAATGGGCGGCAGTGTCACATCAGTAGAGTTGCCGCCTCACAGCGCCGGAGACCCGGGTTCAATCCCGACTACGGGCACCGTCTGTACGGAGTTTGTACGTTCTCCCCGTGACCTGCGTGGGTTTTCTCCGAGATCTTCGGTTTCCTCCCACACTCCAAAGACGTGCAGGTTTGTCGGTTAATTGGAGTTGGTAAAATCGTTTAAATTGTCCCCAGCGTGTGTGTGGGATAGTGTTAATGTGCGGGGGTCGCTGGTCGGCGCGGACTCGGAGGGTCTGTTTCCGCGCTCTAAAGTCAAAATCTAACCCACGTCCCGACCCCTCAATCACACGGCCTCTCAGACGCACGAACCCTGACCTCGGTCACGAGCAGGGCGGGCTCGCTTCGAAATGGTGTAGGCGAGTTGGGCCAAAGGGCCTGTTTCCACGCTGTATCACTCTGTGACTCGATGACCGAGGTCAAATGGCTTTGTCGTTGGACTTGGCTTGGCCTTGCTTCCTTGCTGAAAATTCTTTGCAACAAGTAATACGTTTTTAACAACTAAAAGTCACATTTCTGATTTGGAAGTGAAACTCCTAAATCCCCTGTAAGGCAATGAAGTGTCGTCGATTTGTAAGCTAGATTTTTTAGCTCGGGTCTTGAACTCCACAGAATTTTTATCTCAGAATTTCACAGGACAGATTCTGATTAGTACGGGTGTCTGGGATTACGGGGAGAAGGCAGGAGAATGGGGTTGAGAGGGGGAGATAGATCAGCCATGATTGAACGGCAGAGTAGACGATGGGCCGAATGGCCTAATTCTCCTCCTATAACTAATGAATTTAAGACAAATAGAGGCACATAACACTGTCCTGGAACATCTATTGTCTGCCTACCAGATCAGAACTACTTGTAACCGCTCTTAAGTAAGAAGGTAGAATTAATATTCTGGGACTGGGACTATCCATCCCATCGTTTAAGAACCAGTTGGACAGGTACATGCAGAGGACAGGTTTAGAGGGTTATGGACCAAGCGCAGGCCAAAGGGACTAGGGACATTGTTGGCCGGTGTGGGCAAGTTGGGCCGAAGGGCCTGTTTCCACACTGTATCAATCTATGACTCTAAATATAGACAAGGTGATGTCATAATTGGGAGCAGGTCCCACTTTCCAGTAGATTGTTTGTCTGGCGCGGGTGCCAAGTCCAAAATAACCTGCGGAGGATCGGCGATTAGTTGCGGGAAGAGGCATCTGGAATATAAACAGTGTAGGAAAATGACCGCAGATGCTTGGTACAAATCGAAAGTATCACAAAATGCAGGAGTAACTCAGCAGGTCAGGCAGCATCTAGGAGAGAGGGAATGGGTGGGTGACGTTTCGGGTCGAGACCCTTCAGTCTGAAGAAGGGTCTCGACCCGAAACGTCACCCGTTCCCTCTCTCCTAGATGCTGCCTGACCCGCTGAGTTACTCCAGCATTTTGGAATATAAACATGTTCCTGGAGTGTCCTCGTGTAAAATTAGTAAGCATTTCATCTTTTCCACTCACCTGCTGGGCCTGACCAATTCCCTGTAGAACCCTGAGCTGCCACGGTGGCGCAGCGGTAGAGTTGCTGCCTTACAGCGAATGCAGCGCCGGAGACCCGGGTTCGATCCCGACTACGGGCGCTGTCTGTACGGAGTTTGCACGTTCTCCCCGTGACCCGCGTGGGTTTTCCCCGGGATCTTCGGTTTCCTCCCGCACTCCAAAGTCGAAGAGGTTTGTAGGTTAATTGGCTTTGTGTCAATGTAAACTGTGCCTGGTGTTATGTCGGATGGTGTTGGTGTGCGGGGACCACTGGAACTCGGAGGGCCGAAGGGCCTGTTTCCGCGCTGTATCTCTAAACTAAACTAAATTAAACCGAGTGGGAAAGGACTTCTTCTTATCGAGTCCACATCGCAAGATTAGAAATTGTTGAGTCAGAGCTGAACACTTTTCTCGACATCTGCATACAATGGCGTCTCGCGTGTCTGGGCGGCATGATGGCGCAACGGTAGAGTCGCTGCTTTACAGCGAATGCAGCGCCGGAGACTCGGGTTCGATCCTGACTACGGGCGCCGTCTGTACGGAGTTTGTACGTTCTCCCCGTGACCTGCGTGGGATTTTTTCCGAGATCTTCGGTTTCCTCCCACACTCCAAAGACATACAGTGCAAGCTCGAAGGGCCGAATGGCCTACTCCTGCACCTACTTTCTATGTTTCTATGTACAGGTATGTAGGTTAATTGACTGGGTAAATGTAAAAATTGTCCCTAATGTGTGTAGGATAGTGTTAGTGTGCGGGGATCGCTGGGTTGGCAAAAAAATGCTGGAGTAACTCAGCGGGACGGGCAGCGTCTCTGAAGAGAAGGAATGGGCGACATTTCGCGTCAAGACCCTTCTTCAGACCCCAGACGTCACCCATTCCTTCCCTCCCGAGATGCTGCCTGACCCGCTGAGTTACTCCAGCGTTTTGTGCCTCCCTTCGATTTAAACCAGCACCTGCAGTTTTCTTTCTTCGAGCGAAGCAGTTTGTCGTTGCGCTCTGTGGAAGTCTTGCCGCACTTGGATCCTGCCCAGGGGTTCCAGATGTCTAGTCTGTTAAGCTCCGGAGAAAAAGGAGGATTTTTCCCTCTTGCCCCTCGCAGATTGGAGAAAATTCCACAGTCCGCAGAAATAACATTGATCCTGCCGTTAATACGCACCCCATCTGTGTGGGCTATCGTTCCCAGGCTGAGAAACCTGTAACTGTATCCAGCAACTCTACCACAAACCAGCTGTGCTCTAGTGTACAGTCAGTTCAGGAGCAAAGAGGTCCTTCTGCAGTTGTACAGGGCCCTAGTGAGACCGCACCTGGAGTACTGTGTGCAGTTTTGGTCTCCAAATTTGAGGAAGGATATTCTTGCTATTAGACAATAGACAATAGACAATAGGTGCAGGAGTAGGCCATTCAGCCCTTCGAGCCAGCACCGCCATTCAATGCGATCATGGCTGATCACTCTCAATCAGTACCCCGTTCCTGCCTTCTCCCCATACCCCCTCACTCCGCTATCCTTAAGAGCTCTATCCAGCTCTCTCTTGAAAGCATCCAACGAACTGGCCCCACTGCCTTCTGAGGCAGAGAATTCCACTCCTTCACCACTCTCTGACTGAAAAAGTTCTTCCTCATCTCCGTTCTAAATGGCCTACCCCTTATTCTTAAACTGTGGCCCCTTGTTCTGGACTCCTCCAACATTGGGAACATGTTTCCTGCCTCTACTGTGTCCAATCCCCTAATGATTGAGGGCGTGCAGCGTAGGTTTACTAGGTTAATTCCTGGAATGGCGGGACTGTCATATGTTGAAAGACTGGAGCGACTAGGCTTGTATACACTGGAATTTAGAAGGATGAGAGGGGATCTTATCGAAACATATAAGATTATTAAGGGGTTGGACATGTAAGAGGCAGGAAACATGTTCCCAATGTTGGGGGAGTCCAGAACAAGAGGCCACAGTTTAAGAATAAGGGGTAGGCCATTTAGAACTGAGATGAGGCAAAAAAAAATCAGTCAGAGAGTTGTAAATCTGTGGAATTCTCTGCCTCAGAAGGCAGTGGAGGCCAATTCTCTGAATGCATTCAAGAGCTCGATAGAGCTCTTCAGGATAGCAGAGTCAGGGGGTATGGGGAGAAGGCAGGAACAGGGTACTGATTGAGAATGATCAGCCATGATCGCATTGAATTGTGGTGCTGGCTCGAAGGGCCGAATGGCCTACTCCTGCACCTATTGTCTATTGTCAGACATAAGGTCATAAGTGATAGGAGCAGAATTAGGCCATTCAGCCCATCAAGTCTACTCCGCCATTCAATCATGGCTGATCTATCTCTCCCTCCTAACCCCATTCACATGCCTTCTCCCCATAACCTCTGACACCCGTACTAATTACGACTTTTCAGATCATGTGATAGGAATAGAATTAGGCCATTCGGCCCATCAAGTCTACTCTGCCATTCAATCATGGCTGACATTGGGTTAAGGTGAAGGTAAAAAGATTTAACAGGAACCTGAGGGGTAACCTTTTCACACAAAGGGTGGTGGGTGTATGGAACGAGCTGCCAGAGGAGGTAGTTGAGGCTGGAACTATCCCAACGTTTAAGAAACAGATAGACAGGTACATGGATGGGACAGGTTTGGAGGGATATGGACCAAACGTGGGCAGGTGGGACTAGTGTAGATGGGACATGTTGGCCGGTGTGGGCAGGTTGGACCAAAGGACCTGTTTCCACGCTGCATCACTCTGTGACTCTAAGTAGAAGGGTCCCAACCCGAAACGTCACCCATCCATGTTCTCCCAAGATGCTGCCTGACCCGCTGAGATACTCCAGAACTTTGTGTCTACAATATCTTTGCTCTTACAGAATGCTGGAAGTCGTACAACACATCACCAATCTCCTGATCGGCACTGCCCTGCCTGACAGCACAGAAGGGCTACCCTTTTGCTGAACTAACTAAAGCACAAAGCCCTGGAAGAACTCAGCGGGTCAGGCAGGGAAATGGACAGCAATGAGCAACAGTAGAATTGCTGCCTCACAGCGCCAGAGACCCAGGTTCGATCCCGACCACGGGTGCTGTCTGCACGGAGTTTATACGTTCTCCCTGTGACCTGCGTGGGTTTTCTCCGGGTGCTCTGGTTTCCAAAAATGTGCAGGTTTGTAGGTTAATTGGCTTGTTAATTGTAAATTGTCCCTAGTGCGTGTAGGATAGTGCTAGTGTGCGGGGATCGCTGGTCGGCGCGGACTCGGTGGGCCGAAGGGCCTGTTTCCGCGCTGTATCTCTAAAGTCTAAAGGCAGGTGACGTCTGGGGTCGGGACCTTTCTTCAGCCTAACTACTCCTATCCGTCTAAAGAAGGACCCCGACCCGAAACATTGCCTGCCCATTCTACTCCACAGATGCTGCCTGGCCCGCTGTGTTCCTCCAGCACTTTGGGTTTTCCTCAAGATTCCAGCATCTGCAGTTCCTTGTGCCTTCCCTAGAAGTCTAGTTGGTTTAAAACTTCTCCCAATGTGCTTTACTTATTAGATTCACACATTGTTACGGCACAGAAGCAAGCCTTTCATGGATGTTCTCCAGAGATGCTGCCTGACCCGCTGAGTTACTCCAGCACTCTGTGAAACGTCACCTATCCATGTTCTCCAGAGATTCTGCCTGACCTGCTGAGTTACTCCAGCACTCTGTGAAACGTCACCCATCCATGTTCTCCATAGATGCTGCCTGACCCGCTGAGTTACTCCAGCACTCTGTGTCCATGTTCTCCACAGATGCTGCCTGACCCGCTGAGTTGCTCCAGCACTCTGTGAAACGTCACCTATCCATGTTCTCCAGAGATGCTGCCTGACCCGCTGAGTTACTCCAGCACTCTGTGTCCATGTTCTCCAGAGATGCTGCCTGACCCGCTGAGTTTTACTCCAGCACTCTGTGTCCATGTTCTCCACAGATGCTGCCTGACCCGCTGAGTTACTCCAGCACTCTGTGTCCATGTTCTCCACAGATGCTGCCTGACCCGCTGAGTTACTCCAGCACTCTGTGTCCATGTTCTCCACAGATGCTGCCTGACCCGCTGAGTTACTCCAGCACTCTGTGTCCATGTTCTCCACAGATGCTGCCTGACCCGCTGAGTTACTCCAGCACTCTGTGTCCATGTTCTCCACAGATGCTGCCTGACCCGCTGAGTTACTCCAGCACTCTGTGTCCTTTCAGGCAACCTGTTTCCACACTGTACCTCTGGTCTCAATCTCTAAAGTCTAAAGTTTAGTTGGGACCCTTCTTCACAAGAAGGGTCTCGGCCCGAAACGTCACCTACCCATGTTGTCTGGAGATGCTGCCTGACCTGTTGGGTTACTCCAGCACTTTGTGTCCAACCTTGCAGCGTATTTCCACATTATCTCTAAAGTCTAAATCTCAAAAATCTCAAGTCTAAAAAAAATTGGGATTAGGGTTGCCAACTTTCTCACTCCCAAATAAGGGAGAAAGGGTGACGTCACCGCCCCGCGCCCCAGGTGACATCACCCAGCCAGTGGTCATGTGCTCCCGCTCCACCAATGGCGGCCACCTGGGCCGGGAGGCGGGTTGCTACGCAACCTACGTTAGGCGGTGCCCGGGCATCCGGGCCTACACTGTCCGGGCCTACAGAGTCCAGGCCTACAGCGGCCCCTGGACGTACAGTATCTGGGCCTACTGTGTCCGGGCCTACAGCGGCCCCCGGGCCTACTGTGTCCGGCCCTACACTGTCCGGGCCTACAGTGTCTGGGCCTACAGTGTCCGGGCCTACATTGGCCCCCAGGCCTCCGGGTCTACTGTGTCTGGGCCTACACTGTCCAGCCCTACATTGTCCAGGCCTACAGCAGCCCCTGGGCCTAATACGGGACAGTAGCGGTCCCGTACGGGACCAACCAATTTAGCCCAATGTACGGGATGTCCCGGCTAATACGGGACAGTTGGCAACCCTAATTGGGATCCTTCTTCCCCAGAAGGGCCTCGGCCTGTAACGTCGGCCACCCATGTTCCCCGGAGACGTTGCCTGGCCTGTGGAGTTACTCCGGCACTGTGTTGTCCTCCCTTGCAGCCATTGACTGTGTGATGGGCGTGTGGGCGCCGTGGACGGCCTGCAGCTCGCGGTGTGGCGCGGGGAGCCGGGAGCGGGAGCGACTGGTCACCATCCCGCCCAGGAACGGCGGCACGCCCTGTCCCGACCTGAAGCAACGGCGCGGCTGCTACGGTCACCACCCGGACCAGTGCCACTCCGTTAAAGGTACAGCGCTCCGTCACCGCCGCCCAGCAGGGCACGCCCGCCACTCCACGCGAGGACCCGTTACCGAAACGTTCACCGGATAGCAGGGCGGTGCAGCGGGTAGAGCTGCTGCCTCACAGCGCCGGAGACCCGGGTTCAATCCTGACCTCGGGCACTGTCTACAGCGAGTTTGCACGTTCTCCCTTGTGACAGTGTGGGTTTCCTCCGGGTGCTCCGGTTTCCAGTGGAGGCCAATTTACTGGATAAATTTAAGAGGGAGTTAGATAGAGCTCTAGGGGCTAGTGGAATCAAGGGGTATGGGGAGAAGGCAGGCACGGGTTACTGATCGTGGATGATCAGCCATGATCACAATGAATGGCGGCGCTGGCTCGATGGGGCCGAATGGCCTCCTCCTGCACCTATTTTCCATGTTGTTATGTTTCCTCCCACCTCCCAAAGACATGCCGGTTTGTAGGTTAATTGGCCCTGGTGGGTAGAGAAAGTGGGATAACATAGAACGCGTGATCGATGGTCGGCATGGACTCGATGGGCCGAAGGTCCTGTCTCCAAGCTGTGTAATTTGATGTTAGTCCAATAGTCATTGAGGGATACAGCGTGGAAACAGGCCCTTCGGCCCAACTTGCCCACATTGACCAACATGCCCCATCTACACTAGTCCCAGCTGCCCACGATTGGCCCAAATCCTTCTAAGCCTGTCCTATCCATGTACCTGTCTAAACGTTGCCTCAACTACCTCGTCATTCCTCCATTCACCCATCGCCCTTTGTGTAAAAAGGGTGGACCTCAGGTTCCTACTAAAACTTTCCCCCCTTCACCTGAAACCTATGTCCTTTGGTCCTCGATTCCCCCACTCTGGGCAAGAGACTCTGTGCGTCTACCCGATCTATTCCTCTCATGATTTTGTACACCTCTGTAAGATCACCCCTCATCCTCCTGCACTCCAAGGAATAGAGTCCCAGCCTGCTCAACCTCTCCCTGTAGCCCAGATCCTCAAGTCCTGGCCAAATCTTTTCTGCACCCTCTCCAACTTGACGACATCTTTCCAACAACACAGTGCCCAGAACTGAACACAATGCTCTAAATGTGGCCTCACCTTATACAACGTCTTATACGACTGCACCATGACCCCGCAACTTTGAGTAGGAGCGAGCGACGACCTTCCCAACTTCACACTCTGACCTTTCGATCTCTTCGCAGAGGTGGCTAAGATTCTGCCCGACACCTACAAGCGGAACTTCAAGGACCCCTGGAAGAGGCCGCACATGATGGCAAAGGAGCAGAGGCCCAGGTAATGGCGCTTCACCGGGTCTCTGGTCCCCCGGCAAGTTACCGGACACATTCCTGACCGCCGCAGCACAGCGGTGGAGTTGCTGCCTCACGGTGGCAGAGATACGTCAGAGATACAGCACGGAAACCAGACCTGCGGCCCAACGAGTCCATGCCGACCAAGGGTCTCGCACCAAAACGGCACCTATCCTTTTTCTCCAGAGATGCTGCCCGAGCCGCTGAGCTACTCCGGCACTCTGTGTCTGTCTGTAGTCCCTTGTTTCCGTACAGAGTTTCTCGGAGGATCTCCCATTGTCCTCGACTCTGCTAAATGAAATGAGCCACCTCGCGCCGAGAGCCAACGCTATCGAAGTTGGTAACCGGAGCCAAGTTTATCAGTAAATCTACAATAAAACCTTCGCCCTCTCACTGTGCGTCTGAGACAAGGGAAGAAAAGGGCCTCAGTCTGTAACAGATGAAAGTTTAACCTCCCCTGAGGTTTATTCGAGAGTGGAAATGTGCAACATGTTTTCACAACAGATGCCAAAGACTTTATCCTATTAGCTTACACGCCTCTGGAGTATTGTGTGCAGTTTTGGTCTCCTAATTTGAGGAAGGACGTCCTTGCTATTGAGGCAGTGCAGCGCAGGTTCCACAAGATTAATCCCCGAGATGGCGGGACTGTCATATGAGGAAAGATTGGAAAGAATGGGCCTGTATTCACTGGAGTTTAGAAGGATGAGAGGGGATCTTATAGAGACGTATAAAATTATAAAAGGACTGGACAAGCTAGATGCAGGAAAAATGTTCCCGATGTTGGGGGAGTCCAGAACCAGGGGCCACACACAGTCTTAGAATAAAGGGGAGGCCGTTTAAAACTGAGGTGAGAAAAAACGTTTTCACCCAGAGAGTTGTGAATTTGTGGGATTCTCTGCCACAGAGGGCAGTGGAGGCCAATTCACTGGATGGATTTAAAAGAGAGTTAGAGCTAGGGGCTAGCGGAATCAAGGGATATGGGGAGAAGGCAGGCACGGGTTACTGATTGTGGATGATCAGCCATGATCACAATGAATGGCGGCGCTGGCTGGAAGGGCCAAATGGCCTCCTCTTGCACCTGTTTTCTATGTTTCTATGTTTCTCCGTCAGGCTGCTTCACAGCGACTTCAGTGACAGAGAGTCCTTTATTTTACGCTAAGGGTTTGCTAACTCTGCTCACGCTCCTGTTCCCGAGGTGTCCCATCAAAGTGCGACCACATGACCATGTGGATCTTCAGCACTGTAGAACACACCGGCTGGTCAAGATGGTTCGATGGACAAGGGCTGAATGGGGACAGTCAGCACAGTCTAGTACGTGGGAGGTCGTGTCCCGCCCATCATAATGAGTTTTTTGAAGATGTGACCAAAAACGTCGATGAGGGCAGAGCTGTATGGAAAGGATGGACACAAAATCCAGGAGTAACTCAGTGGGACATTGCCTCTGGAACTCTGTAACGTATAAGATTATTAAGGGGTTGGACACATTAGAGGCAGGAAACATGTTCCCAATGTTGGGGGAGTCCAGAACCAGGGGCCACAGTTTAAGAATAAGAGGTAGGCCATTTAGAACAGAGATGAGGAAAAACTTTTTCAGTCAGAGAGTTGTGAATCTGTGGAATTCTCTGCCTCAGAAGGCAGTGGAGGCCAATTCTCTGAATGCATTCAAGAAAGAGCTAGATAGAGCTCTTAAGGATAGCGGAGTCAGGGGGTATGGGGAGAAGGCAGGAACGAGGTACTGATTGAGAATGATCAGCCATGATCACATTGAATGGTGGTGCTGGCTCGAAGGGCCGAATGGCCTCCTCCTGCACCTATTGTCTATTGTCTATTGACAGGCAGCATCTCTGGAGAGAAGGGATGGGTGACGTTTCGGGTCGAGACCTTTCTGCAGTTCCTTCCTACACATGTAGATGTTATATTTTCTGGATTTCAGCAAGGCATTTGGCAGATTCTGCATGGCAGGCTGCTCTGGAAGGTTAGATCGCGTGGGATCCAAGGAGAGATAGCTGAGTGGATGGCAAATTGGCTTTGTGGAAGGAAGCAGAGGGTGATAGGTGGAAGGTTGCTTTTCGGACTGGAGGCCTGTGACTAGTGGTGTGCGTCAGGGTTCGGTGCTGGGCCCGTTACAGTTTGTCATCCACATCAATGATTTGGATGGGAACCTACAATGCATGATCGGTAAGTTTACAGATGACACTAAAGTGCATAATATCGTAGATAGTGAAGACGGCTGTCAAGAATTGCAGCGGGATTTTGCTGGGTTGGGCAGGTGGGCTGAGGAATGGGTTGATGGAGTTTAGCATGGCGAAGTGTGAGGTGTTGCATTTGGGGATGCCTAAACAGGGCAGGGCCTACGCAGTGAAAGGCAGGGCTCTGGGGAGCGCTGTAGAGCAGAGGGATCTAGGAGTGCAGGTGTATAGTTCCATGAAGTGGCGTCACAGGTTGGTCAAGAAGGCTTTCGGCACATTGGCCTTCATCAATCAGTATTGAGTACAGAATTTCAGGCGGCTCGGTGGCGCAGCGGTAGAGTTGCTGCCTCACAGCGCCAGAGAACCAGGTTCGATCCCGACCACGGGTGCTGTCTGTAAGGAGTTTGTACGTTCTCCCCGTGACCTGCGTGGGTTTTCTCCAGGTGCTCCGGATTCCTCTCACACTCCAAAGACGTGCAGGTTTGTAGGTTAATTGGCTTCGTTTGTGTGTGTGTGTAGGATAGAAACATAGAAACATAGAATAGGTGCAGGAGGAGGCCATTCGGCCCTTCAAGCCAGCACCGCCATTCATTGTGATCATGGCTGATCATCCACACTCAGTAACCCGTGCCTGCCTTCTCCCCGTATCCCTTGATTCCGCTAGCCCCTAGAGCTCTATCTAACTCTCTTTTCAATTCATCCAGTGAATTGGCCTCCACTGCCCTCTGTGGCAGAGAATTCCACAAATTCACAACTCTCTGGGCGAAAAGGTTTCTTCTCACCTCAGTTTTAACACTAGTGTGCGGGGATCGCTGGTCGGCGCAGACCCGGTGGGCCGAAGGGCCTGTTTTCGCGTTGTATCTCCAAGGTCTCAAGTGTGCTTTCCCCGTACATTCGATGTGCCAAAGTGCAGCACCTCACAGTTGCTCAGTCAGACGAGGGGGGTATCTCATGGGGCATCAGTAATGGTGTGGGAATCGGTGGGTCAGTGGAGCACCCATGCCCCCTCTGGTGGCTGCGAGGTGCAGCTGCAGGTGTGACCATGACCGTCCAACTATAATGGACGGCAGCCACCCAGCTAGAGTGAGTGAGATCTGTCACAACCTTCCTCAATGGTGAAGCAGGCACAAGAGGCCAATATAAATTACTCCTTGCACTGGGAATGTTATGTGGGCAAGAAACAGCCAGGTGCTCAATGAGAAAGTACAGGTGTCAGAGGTTATGGGGAGAAGGTAGGAGAATGGGGTTAGGAGGGAGAGATAGATCAGCCATGATTGATTTAGAGGTACAGAGATATAGCGCAGAAACAGGCCCTTCGGCCCACCGGGTCCGCGCCGCCCAGCGATCCCCGCACACTAACACTATCCCACACACACGAGGGACAATCTTTACATTTGCCAAGCCAATTAACCTGCACGTCTTTGGAGTGTGGGAGGAAACTGAAGATCTTGGAGAAAACCCACGCAGGTCACGGGGAGAACGTACAAACGCCGTATTAAAAATAATATTTACAATATATTAAAACTAATCAGAACCCACCGCCCTAATACAAGACAAACAAATATACTAAATGAACTGCTACCCAACTATGTTGCGCTCCCTGTCAAGGATGCGTTCCACCCCTCACGGTGCCCAGCGGTCCCGGAGATCCCCCAGGGTGCCCGTGGACAGCGCGTGGTCGCTCCCCGACGCCACCCGGGCGAGGACGGACGTAACCCCGGAAAAGGGGCAGGCAGCCGGCTAGGGCAGAGCCCTCTTCCGCCTGGCGCCGTGACCCGCGGATGGCCAGCTTGGCCAGGCCCAGGAGCAACCCAACCCAACCAGAACATCTTCAGCACCCCCCCCCCCCCCTCTCCCCTACGCACAGGGTGTCCAAAGATGAGGGCGGTGGGTGGGAAGTGCAGCCAGAAGGCAAGGAGCAGCCCCTTTAGATATTGGAACAGGGGCTGCAACCTCACACACTCCATGTACACGTGGTACACAGACTCACACACTCCATGCACACGTGGTACACAGACTCACACACTCCATGTACACGTGGTACACAGACTCACACACTCCATGTACACGTGGTACACAGACTCACACACTCCATGTACACGTGGTACACAGACTCACAAAGAAACATAGAAACATAGAAAATAGGTGCAGGAGTAGGCCATTCGGCCCTTCGAGCCTGCACCACCATTCAATATGATCATCCAACTCAGTATCCCATACCTGCCTTCTCTCCATACCCCCTGATCCCTTTAGCCACAAGGGCCACATCTAACTCCCTCTTAATTATAGCCAATGAACTGGCCTCAACTACCTTCTGTGGCAGAGAATTCCACAGATTCACCACTCTCTGTGTGAAAAAAAACGTTCTCATCTCGGTCCTAAAAGACTTCCCCCTTATCCTTAAACTGTGACCCCTTGTTCTGGACTTCCCCAACATCGGGAACAATCTTCCTGCATCTAGCCTGTCCAACCCCTTAAGAATTGTGTAAGTTTCTATAAGATCCCCCCTCAATCTTCTAAATTCCAGCGAGTACAAGCCGAGTCTATCCAGTCTTTCTTCATATGAAAGTCTTGCCATCCCAGGAATCAATCTGGTGAACCTTCTCTGTACTCCCTCTATGGCAAGAATGTCTCCATCCCCTTTGTCCTGTTTTCACGCCTTACACTTCCTTATCTGTGTACCTCCCACTCCCCTGACATCAGTCTGAAGAAGGGTCTCGACCCCAAACGTCACCCGTTTCCAGCGAGTACAAGCCGAGTCTATCCAGTCTTTCTTCATATGGTACACAGACTCACACACTCCGTGTACACGTGGAACACAGACTCACACACTCCGTGTACACGTGGAACACAGACTCACACACTCCATGTACACGGTACACAGACTCACACACTCCGTGTACACGTGGAACACAGACACACACACTCCATGTACACGTGGAACACAGACACACACTCCGTGTACACGTGGAACCCAGACACACACTCCATGTACACGGTACACAGACTCACACACTCCATGTACACGGTACACAGACTCACACACTCCATGTACACGTGGAACACAGACACACACTCCGTGTACACGTGGAACCCAGACACACACTCCATGTACACGGTACACAGACTCACACACTCCATGTACATGTGGTACACAGACTCTTCCAGCCTGCAGAAGTGGCAGGCGGCTGGCGAGACTGAACCGCGAGAGGAACAGGTTGCAGGGCATGTGATATCATCACAACACATGGAATCTGTGAGAACAAGCTAGTTGGCATCACATGAGAGTGGAATTTTATCCGTATCCAGTCACCATCCGTGTTACTGATATGAACATAAAAACTAATTTTGCCTCCTTATGTCGGGAAATTGGTATTTAACGCTATGCGGCCTGATTTTCCAGGGAGAGTTTCAAACATTTAATTTAACAACTGCTGCTTAGTAAATCCCCTTGAAACATTTTACCCATGTTTTTGCAGGGACTTGTCAATATGTCATCGGTCCCTGAGGCCGACTTGGGGAGAGGGGTTCTTAGATTCTAGCTCGGAACGTGAAAAACGTTTCTCCTCTGCATTTTGCAACACGTGACTATAAGGTAGAAAGTACAGTATCGGCGAGACCAGGCGCAGGCTCGGCGATCGTTTCGCTGAACTCCTCTGCTCAGTTCGCCTAATCCTACCTGATCTCCCGGTGGCTCAGCACTTGAACTCCTCCCTCCCATTCCCACACTGACCTTTCTGTCCTGGGCCTCCTCCATTGTCAGAGTGAGGCCCAGCAATTGGAGGAACAGCACCTCATATTTCGCTTGGGCAGCTCACACCCCAGCATGAACCCAGAGCCAGCACATCCTTCCTCAGATATGGTGCTCTCAGTACTCCAAACGCAGCCTGACCAGCCCCTTATAGAGCCTCAGCGTTACATCCTTATCTTTAGTTTGGTTTAATTCAGAGATACAACGCGGAAACAGGCCCTTCGGCCCACCGAGTCCAAACCGACCAGCGATCCTCGCACATTAACACTACCTTACACACACTAGGGACAATTTACAATTATACCAAGTGTACAAACCCAAGCCGATTAACCTACAAACCTGCGCGTCTTTGGAGTGTGGGAGGAAACCGAAGATCTCGGAGAAAATGCACGCAGGTCAGGGGGAGAACGTGCAAACTCCGTACAGGCAGCGCCCCTAGTCGGGATGGAACCCGGGTCTCCGGCGCTGCAAGCGCTGTGAGGCAGCAACTCTACCGCTGCGCCACCGTGACCGCCCCTATTATTACCCCAAGTGTCCCGAGTGTGTATCTGGGGTGATATTTTGTGTGGAAGCCCCCTCGACATAGATGCTAGTATTGAGTTTGCTTTGTTCTCTGACTGTGTTCTCTCTCGCCCACTGCCCCGTCCTCCTCCTTCTGCAGTTACTGTGCTTACTTCCGGATGAAGGAGGTGAGTGCCTCATGCCACCAGGGAGTCTGGACCAACCATCTCTTCAGGGAGAAGAGCTCGTGCGTGGAGTGTCAAGGACAAGCTATGGGGACCAGGGATCGCTGTGAGGGCGACGGGCAGCAAGGGACAAGGTGGGCCAACGTGCTCCACATTCACCACGGCGTTCCTCCTCCAAGACAGGCACAAAACGCTGGAGTAACTCAGCGGCTCAGTCAGGCAGCATCTCAGTCTGAAGAAGGGTCTCGACCCGAAACGCCGTCCATTCCTTCTCTCCAGAGATGCTGCCCGACCCGCTGAGCCACTCCAGCATTTTCTGCCTATCTTCGATTTAAACCAGCATCTGCAGTTCTTTCTTTCACATAATGCCCATCTCGTTAGAAAGAACCTTCCCCCACAGTGGCACAGCAGTAGAGTTGATGCCTCACAGCGCCGGAGATCCTGGTTCGATCCCGACTGCGGGCGCTGTCTGGACGGAGTTTGCAGGTTCTCCCCGTGACCTGCGTGGGTTTTCTCCGAGATCTTCGGTTTATAGATTTTTAAAAAGATCTTTTAGATTTAGAAATACAGCGCGAAACAGGCCCTTCGGCCCAGCGAGTCCGTGCCGCCCAGTGATCCTCGCACATTAACACTATCCTACACACACTAGGGACAATTTTTTAAACGTTTTTTTGTACACATTTACCCAGTCAATTAACCTACATACCTGTACGTCTTTGGAGTGTGGGAGGAAACCGAAGATCTCGGAGAAAACCCACGTAGGTCACGGGGAGAACGTACAAACTCCGTACAGACAGCGCCTGTAGTCAGGATCGAACCTGAGTCTCCGGCGCTGCATTCGCTGTAAGGCAGCAACTCTACCGCTGCGCCACCGTTCCTCCCACACTCCAAAGGATGTACAGGTTTGTATGCTATTTGGCGAGCTGTAAATGTACAATTGTCCCGTGTGTGCGTTTGGGGTAGAATTAATGGGTCGGGCCGAAGGACCAGATTCCGCACTGTAGCTCTAAACTAAACTAAACTAAACTGATCATATCCCTCCAAGCATGTCCTATCCATGTACCTGTCTAACTACTTCCTAAACGTTGGGATAGTCCCTGCCTCAACTACCTCCTCCGGCAGCCCGTTCCATACACCCACCAACCAACCTCTGTGTGAAAAAGTTACCCCTCAGATTCCTGTTAAATCTTTTCCCCTTCACCTCGAACCTACGTCCTCTGGTCCTCGATTCCCCACTTTAGCAGAGGTGCTTTTGTTTTCTTGTGGATCAGAGCGTGTTTTAAGCTGGCCCTCTGCCCAGGACATTCCCTACAGCAGGAGATTGGCTTTCACAGCGAGTCCCGAACCTTCAATCAGCGGAAACGAGACCTCCTGCAACAAATTGAGGCCGTGGCCACAGGCAACGTTGGCAATGAACTGTAAATCCAAAATAATGGCCCACAATTGCAGTCAGCTGTGAGGCCTGCCTCTCTCATTGACTGCTGAAGAGGTTTAATACTTGCCTTATGTTGGATAAGAGATTGACACAGAATGCTGGAGTAACTCAGCGACACAGGCAGCATCTCTGGAGAGAAGGAATGGGTGACGTTTCGGGTCGAGCCCCTTCTCTCCAGAGATGCTGCCTGGCCCGCTGAGTTACTTCAGCATTTTGAGTCTATCTTCGATTTAAACCAGCATCTGCAGTTCCTTCCTGCACATTGGATAAGAGAATCAGTAGTCAGGAGGGTGAATGTAATGCTAATCCTGAACTACTATCTCCCACATTGGTGACCCTCGGACTATCCTTGACCTGTGGAATTCTCTGCCTCAGAAGGCAGTGGAGGCCAATTCTCTGAATGCATTCAAGAGAGAGCTGGATAGAGCTCTTAAGGATAGCGGAGTCAGGGGGTATGGGGAGAAGGCAGGAACGGGGTACTGATTGAGAATGATCAGCCATGATCACATTGAATGGCGTTGCTGGCTCGAAGGGCCGAATGGCCTCCTCCTGCACCTATTGTCTATTGTCTATTGGACTTTGCTGGCTTTACCTTGCACTAAACGTTATTGCCTTTATCATGTATCTATAGACTGTAAATGGCTTGATTGTAATTATCTACTGTCTTTCCGCTGACTGGTTAGCGCGCAACAAAAGCTTTTCGCTGTACCTCGCTCGGTACACGTGACAATGAACGGGACCTGCAACATTTCCTCGGATAATCAGAGACCAACATTCAACGCGGAGCTCGGTGTATCATGTTCAATAACACAAGTTCCGCCTATCAGCTCAGCCGCTGTTTCACGGAGCTTGCTTGTAGTCCTTCCATCAGCGAGGGGTGCTGTCCGATTCACCTCTACCCCATTGCGGGCATTGGACTTTGCCTCCCGCTGACCGGATAGCGCGCAACAAAAGCTTTTCACTGTACCTCGATTTGAACCAGCACCTGCAGTTATTTTCCTGCATATGATCAAGGCTGATCATCTAAAATCAGTATCCCATTCCTGCTTTCTCCCCATATCCCTCGATTCCGGTACACGTGACAATAAGCTAAATGGGAAAGTATTTGTTTCGAGAGGGCTACAATACAGAAACAGGGATGTAATGCTGAGGGTTTATAAAGCACTTGGTCAGGCCGAGTTTGGACGATTGTGAGCCGTTTTGGGCTCCATAATCTGAGGAAGGATGTGCTGGCTCTGGAGGGGGTCCAGAGGAGGTTTACGAGAACGATCCCAGGAATGATTGGAATGATCTCAGGAACGATGAGCGTTTGTCGGCTTTGGGCCTACATTCACTGGAGTTTAGAAGGATGAGGGGGGACCTCATTGAAACTTACTGAATAGTGAGCGGCCTGGATAGAGTGGATGTGGAGAGGATGTTTCCACTAGTGGGAGAGTCTAGGACCAGAAGCCATAAGATCAGAATAAAAGGATGTTCCTTTAGAAAGGAGATGAGGAGGAGTTTCGTTCGTAAGAGGGAGGTGAATCTGTGGAATTCATTGCCACAGAAGGCCGTGGAGGCCAAGTCGGATATTTTTAAGGTGGAGATTGACAGATTCTCGATTAGTGCGGGTGTCAGGGGTTATGGGGGGAAGGAAGGAGAATGGGGTGAGGAGGGAGAGATAGATCAGCCATTAATGAATGGCGGAGTAGACTTGATGGGCTGAATGGCCTATTTCTGATCCTAGAACTTATGAACTTATGGTCCCAATGGGGGCAGCCAACTCACTAAGAGATAGGGTAAAAGCACAGTCTTTTACCCAGGGTAGGGGAATCAAGAACCAGAGGACATAGATTTAGGATGAGGGGGGAAAGATTTAATAGGTACCTGAGGGGCAACTTTTTTTACACAAAGAGTTTGTACATTCTCCCCGTGACCTGCGTGGGTTTTTTCCGGGTGCTCCGGTTTCCTCCCACTCTCCAAAGACGTGCAGGTTTGTAGGTTAATGTTGTTTATTAGTTTGAGTTTATTTATTGTCGCGTGGTACAGTGGACAGGCACAGTGAAAAGCTTTTGTTGCGGGCTATCCAGTCAGTAGAAAGACAATGCATGATTACAATCGAGCCGTTCACAGTGTACAGATAGATATATGATAAAGGGAATAACGTGAATAAGGTTTAGTGCAAGATAAAGCCAGTACAGTCCTATCAAAGATAGCCCGAGGATCTCCAATGAGGTAGATAGTAGTTCAGCACTGCTCTCTTAGGTTGTGGTAGGACGGTTCAGTTGCCTGATAACAGCCGGGATTAAACTGTCCCTGAATCTGGAGGTGTGCGTTTTCTCACTTCTGTACCTTTTGCCCGATGGGAGAGGGGAGAAGAGGGAGTGGCCGGGGTGAGACTGGTCCTTGATGATGCTGCTGGCCTTGCCGAGGCAGCGCGAGGTGTAGATGGAGTCGATGGAAGGGAGGTTGGTTTGTGAGATGCTCTGGGCTGCGTCCACAATTCTTTGCAATATCTTGCGGTCTTGGATGGAGCTTGGATACATCCCAAACCGTGCGGTGAAGCATCACGATAAAATGCTCTCATTTCCTGTAGAAGTTGGTGAGAGGTGTTGGGGATATGCCAAACTTCCTAAGCCTTCTAAAGAAGTGAAGGCGTTGGTGTGCTTTCTTGGCCATTGCTTCAATATGGGTGGTCTCGGAGAAGTTGTTGGTGATAATTGGCTTCGGTAAAAATTGTAAATTGCCCCTGGAGTGTAGGATAGTTCTAGTGTACGGGGTGATCGCTGGTCGGCGTGGACTGAGGACCGATCACCAAGCTGTACATCTCCAAAGATACAAAGATCCCCCATTGACGAACTGTACACTGCAAGGGCCAGGAAGCGAGCGGGAAAGATAATCTCTGACCCCTCTCACCCTGGCCACAAACTCTTTGAAGCACTTCCCTCTGGAAGGCGACTCCGGACTGTCAAAGCAGCCAGTTTTTCCCCACGAGCAGTAGCTCTGCTCAACAGCCAAAAGTCTGTAGCCTCCTTTTGCATAGAAACATAGAAAATAGGTGCAGGAGTAGGCCATTCGGCCCTTCGAGCCTCACCGCCATTCAATATGATCATGGCTGATCATCCAACTCAGTATCCCGTATCTGCCTTTTCTCCATACCCCCTGTTGCCTTTAGCCACAAGGGCCACATCTAACTCCCTCTTAAATATAGCCAATGAACTGGCCTCAACTACCTTCTGTGGCAGAGAATTCCACAGATTCACCACTCTGTGTGGAAAAAAAAAGTTCTCATCTCGGTCCTAAAAGACTTCCCCCTTATCCTTAAACTGTGACCCCTTGTTCTGGACTTCCCCAACATCGGGAACAATCTTTTTGCATCCAGCCTGTCCAACCCCTTAAGAATTTTGAAAGTTTCTATAAGATCCCCCCTCAATCTTCTAAATTCCAGCGAGTACAAGCCGAGTCTATCCAGTCTTTCTTCATATGAAAGTCCTGCCATCCCAGGAATCAATCTGGTGAACCTTCTCTGTACTCCCTCTATGGCAAGAATGTCTTTCCTCAGATTAGCTCTGGTATTTTTGCTCTGGTATTTTATTTAATTCACATGTTTAAACTATAATATTTTATTCTTAACTGTTTACTGTATGTTCGTGTTCTTACTTGCGGGTGGAGCACCAAGGCACATTCCTTGTATGTGTACATACTGGGTCAATAAAACTTATTCAATTAAAGTCCAAAGGAAAGGGATCTTATCAAGGGGTTGGACACATTAGAAGCAGGAAACATGTTCCCAATGTTGGGGGAGTCCAGAACCAGGGGCCACAGTTTAAGAATAAGGGGTAGGCCATTTAGAACGGAGATGAGGAAAAACCTTTTCAGTCAGAGAGTTGTGTATCTGTGGAATTCTCTGCCTTAGAAGGCAGTGGAGGCCAATTCTCTGAATGCATTCAAGAGAGAGCTAGATAGAGCTCTTAAAGATAGCGGAGTCAGGGGGTATGGGGAGAAGGCAGGAACGGGGTACTGATTGAGAATGATCAGCCATGATCACATTGAATGGTGGTGCTGGCTCGAAGGGCCGAATGGCCTCTTCCTGCACCTTTTGTCTATTGTCTGTTGTCTATTAAAGTTGCCTGACTGAGCCACGTTGCCTCTCGCAGGACGTTCTGGATCTCTGCCGCACATCCGCGATGCCACGGATCATGGGTGCTGGAATCTCTGCGGCAAAACTGCAACTGCTCACCGAAGTCTCTGATTTTCGTCTAGTCCGTTCTCCCGAAGCAGATCGTCCCCGAGACCCTCACAGGAGTGAGGGAGAGAGAGGGGGGCCCCCCGACGCCAGGTCTCGTCTCCTCCACGACAGTGAGAAACAAAATGGCTGACGGAGAGGCAACATACCCTTGCTGCACGCTATCCTTTTGCACCAATTACCCTTCCACACAAGCACATGCAGAGACTTTATATCCTCACTGCAGAACTACGAGAATCTAGACCAACCAAGAGAACATTTAGCAAACTTGTTTTATCTTCTTGCCCCTGAATCTTCTTGCAGCTGAAAGCTACCACCTTACATCGTTTGATTCATACAGGGGAGTCAGGGGTTATGGGGAGAAGGGGGTTAGGAGGGAGAGATGGATCAGCCATGATTGAATGGCGGAGTAGACCTGATGGGCCGAATGGCCAAATTCTGCTCCTATCACTTATGACCTTATAGACACACACCTGCATTTATTAAAATAAAATCACATCGACCAATGTTATATATATATATATTATTTCCTTTTATGTATTTTCTACTGTTTGATGATTTTAACTGTCTACCCATACAGTATGCCATGTAACAGGAAACAGGAAAGGTGGGATTATTCAGAGGGTGGCATCGATTATTATTTAAAGCTACTTTTAAATAAATCCATTATTATTATACCAGTTGTATTAATCGTGGCTTTCGGTCGTCTGCAAACATTCTGGTTAGGAGGCGTTGAGAGGTGCTCGTTATCATTAGCAAATTTGCAGACGATAGATACTAAGCTGGGGGGTAGTGTGAATTGTGAGGAAGATGCAATAAGGCTGCAGGGTGACTTGGACAGGTTGTGTGAGTGGGCGGATACATGGCAGATGCAGTTTAATGTAGATAAGTGTGAGGTTATTCACTTTGGAAGTAAGAATAGAAAGGCAGATTATTATCTGAATGGTGTCAAGTTAGGAAGAGGGGATGTTCAACGAGATCTGGGTGTCCTAGTGCATCAGTCACTGAAAGGAAGCATGCAGGTACAGCAGGCAGTGAAGAAAGCCAATGGAATGTTGGCCTTCATAACAAGAGGAGTTGAGTATAGGAGCAAAGAGGTCCTTCTACAGTTGTACCGGGCACTGGTGAGACCGCACCTGGAGTACTGTGTGCAGTTTTGGTCTCCAAATTTGAGGAAGGATATTCTTGCGATTGTGGGCGTGCAGCGTAGGTTCACTAGGTTAATTCCCGGAATGGCGGGACTGTCGTATGTTGAAAGGCTGGAGCAATTAGGCTTGTTTACATTGGAATATAGAAGGATGAGGGGGATCTTATTGAAACATATAAGATAATTAGGGGATTGGACACATTAGAGGCAGGAAACATGTTCCCAATGTTGGGGGAATCCAGAACAAGGGGACACAGTTTAAGAATAAGGGGTAGGCCATTTAGAATGGAGATGAGGAAGAACTTTTTCAGTCAGAGAGTGGTGAAGGTGTGGAATTCTCTGCCTCAGAAGGCAGTGGTGGCCAATTCTCTGAATGCATTCAAGAGAGAGCTAGATAGAGCTCTTAAGGATAGCGGAGTCAGGGGGTATGGGGAGAAGGCAGGAACGGGGTACTGATTGAGAGTGATCAGCCATGATCACATTGAATGGCGGTGCTGGCTCGAAGGGCTGAATGGCCTCCTCCTGCACCTATTGTCTATTGTCTATTGATGCTGGGAGGGTGGAAGATTTGGTCGGCGCGGTGGTGCAGCAGGTAGAGCTGCTGCCTCGTGGCGCCAGAGACCCGGTTTCCATCCTGACTACGGGTGCTGCCTGAGTGTGGAGTTTGCACGTTCCCACCGTGACAGTGTGGGTTTCCTCTGGGTGCACCGGTTTCACAAGTTCACAAGTTATGGGAGTAGAATTAGGCCATTCGGCCCATCGAGCCCACTCCGCCAATCAATCGTGGCTGATCTCTGCTTCCTAATCCCATTTTCCTGCCTTCTCCCCATAACCCTTGACGCCCGTTCTAATCAAGAATTTGTCTATCTCTGCCGTAAAAATATCCCCCGACTTGGCCTCCACAGCCCTTTGTGGCAATGAGTTCCACAGATTAACTACCCTCTGACTAAAGAAATTCCTCCTCACCTCCTTTCTAAAAGAGCGCCCTTTAATTCTGAGGCTGTGCCCTCTGATCCTAGGCTCCCCCACCAGTGGAAACATCCTCTCCACATCCACTCTATCGATGCCTTTCATTATTCTGTACGTTTCAATCAGGTCCCCCCCATCAACCTTCTAAACTCCAGCGAGTACAGGCCCAGTGCTGACAAACGCTCATCATATGCTAACCCACTCATTCCAGGAATCGTTCTTGTAAACCTCCTCTGGACCCTCTCCAGAGCTAGCACATCTTTTTTCAGATATGGAGCCCATATTTCTATTGTATTGTATTAGAAAACATAGAAAATAGGTGCAGGAGGAGGCCATTTCGCCCTTCGAGGCAGCACCGCCATTCATTGTGATCACAATCAGTAATCCGTGCCTGCCTTCTCCCCATATCCCTCGATTCCACAAGCCCCATAGAGCTCTATCCAACTCTCTTTTAAATCAATCCAGTGAATTGGCCTCCACTGCCTTCTGTGGCAGAGCATTCCACAAATTCACAACTCTCTGGGTGAAAAAGTTTTTCCTCACCTCAGTTTTAAATGGCCTCCCCCTTATTCTTAGATTGTGTGGCCCCTGGTTCTGGACTCCCTCAATTGCATTGTGATTAATTTATTAGCCAAGTACGTAAAATAAAACATACAAGGAATCGGACTTGCCATACAGACCTGTTTCCGTGCTTTATCTCTAAACGAAACAAAATAACGTGAAGTGAGGATTGAGAGCTGTCTGCAAAACCCGCTGTGTTCTTTACAGCACAAAGCCCATCCTTCCCGCCAGTATGTCCGTGTCAGCACTACCCATTCTCCTGCTGTTGACTGCAATGCCGGAGAAAGATTTGTGTGAGGGATGGTTAGTGAACCTGGCTTAACCTTTCCTTGTCTGGAGTCCAGTTCAGAAAAGAGACCATGCCTTTGTGGCTGATGGGCTGTGACAGGGGTAGGTTCGGAGATTACCTCGTCTGAAAGGAAGGTTTGGGGGTGGGTGGAGGGGGGGGGCATTCCAGCCCACCAGCCCACTCTTGTGCAAGAGGGACAGACACACAAAATGCTGGAGTAACTCAGCGGGTCAGGCAGCATCTCTGGAGAGAAGGAATGGGTGACGTTTCCGGTCGAGACCCTTCTTCAGACTGAGTGTCAGGGGAGTGGGGGGGTAACGAGAGATAAGTCTGAGCCCTGCTGATGAACTGTAATACCTTGATTTTACATGGTGACACCAGGAACTGCAGATGCTGCTTGAACAAACAAAAAAATCACAACATAGAAACATTGAAAATAGGTGCAGGAGGAGGCCCTTCGAGCCAGCACCGCCATTCATTGTGATCATGGCTGGTCATCCACAATCAGTAACCCGTGCCTGCCTTCTCCCCATATCCCTTGATTCCGCTAGCCCCTAGAGCTCTAACTAACTCTCTTTTAAATTCATCCAGTGAATTGGCCTCCACTGCCTTCTGTGGCAGAGAATTCCACAACAAGTTTTTTGTCATCTCAGTTTTAAATGGCTTCCCCATTATTCTTAGACTGTGGCCCCTGGTTCTGGGCTCCCAAGATTGAGAACATTTTTCCTGCATCTAGCTTGTCCAGTCTTTTTATAATTTTATACGTTGCTATAAGATCCCCTCTCATCTTCCAAAATTCCAGTGAGTACAATGTCACTAATGTATCTGCTTCAACCACCACCCTTAGCATGGATGAGTTGGGCCGAATGGTCCGTTTCCGTGTTGTATGACTAACACGTGCAGTGCCAATTCACACACCAGATTAGTTCAGTTTTGAGATACAGCACGGAAACAGGCCCTTCGGCCCACCGAGTCCACGCCGACCAGCGATCCTCGCACATTGACACTACCCTACACACACTAGGGACAATTTACATTTAGACCAAGCTAATGAACCTACAAACCTGCACGTCTTTGGAGTGTGGGAGAAATCGAAGATCTCGGAGAAAACCCACGTGGTTTGTTCAAACTCTGTACAGGCAGCACCCGCAGTCGGGATGGAACCCGGGTCTCCGGCGCTGCAAGCGCTGTGAGGCAGCAACTCTACCGCTGCACCACCGTGACTGCACTTCTTCAAATAAAAAAACCCCATACAAATGGGATGCGATGTTTTAAGGCTTTATTGCAAAGCTTCAAAAGTTCAAAGTAAACAGGGAGTTTCAATGGCTCAAAATACAAATATTTTCAATCTGCTAACACTTCAACACATTTCATTAGACTCAGAGTATTTATGCAGGTAAATCAGTACATTAGAAGTTGACCAGAAATCCCGCAGCTTGAGGTAAACTGTAATGATGTTAACAAGGGACAAGCTATTTCAAAAAGTCTCACTTTTCATCTAACGTAGAAGGCACACAATTGGTAATGTTTATAGCTACTCCATTTAAACACACACATCAAAACACCATCCGATCTAGCCTTGCAGTGTATCTTTACCATCTAACCAGTGTTCAAATGCATTACCAAGTAAGGCTAATAAGTGCCACCTGATTTATATTTGTGGCCGTCTAAACAGTTCAATCTTTCTCCAAGCAAGGCCAAGGATTCAAAATGCTTGTGAGGTGATGCACTGTCCTCGGGTCAAACAACCAAAAACCACACTGAAGAGAGGCACAAAATGCTGGAGTGACTCTGAGGGACAGGCAGCAGCTCTGGAGAGAAGGAATGGGTGACATTTCGGTTCGAGACCCTTGTTCAGACCGAGGGTCAGGAGAGAGGGAGACAGAGATATGGAAGGGCGTATGAAAGCTCCCCTGATTCACTGAAGAAGGGTCTCGACCCAAAACTCCCCTGACTCTCAGTCTGAAGAGGGGTCTCGACCCAAAACATCATCCATTACTCCTCTCCAGAGATGCTACCTGCCCCGCAGTTACCTCAGCATTTTGTGTCCATCTTTGGTGTAAACCAGCATCTGCCGTTTCTTCCTACACTAAACCACAGTGATGCCATTTAATGACCAGATTGGATCGCAGTTGGCAATCCCAACTCTTAAAAAAATGTACTATTCACCATCTAAGATGAAAATAATCACATTGTGTAGCCGGCAGGCGAGACCAACATGATTGTGCAGTTAGACACAAAATGCTGGAGTAACTCAGCGGGACAGGCAGCATCTCCGGAGAGAAGGAATGAGGCATCTCCAGAGATGCTGCCTGTCCCAGAGTTACTCCAGCATTTTGTGTCCATCTTTGGTTAAACCAGCATCTGCAGTTGGACACAAAATGCTGGAGTAACTCAGCGGGTCGGGCAGCATCTCTGGAGAGAAGGAATGGGTGACGTTTCGGGTCGAGACCTTTCTTCTGCAGTTCCTTCGTACACATGATATTAGTGCACACCCTGGAAAAGATTTGCAGAATGTTTCTGATCAATGCACTTTTGGGCGAAACTAAAACAGGGAGCAAAGAAGGCATGGATACACGCAAATGGATTACACGCTTCCAGTATTGAGAAACTATTGGAAATAAAAGTATGCAGTTTTTTTCCCATTGAAATCCCCAGCATTTTATTCTCACAAGCTAGAAGCGACTTTCAAATGGCAAGAAATTTAATACGTTTATTAAAGAGAAACTAATCTTCTGTTTGGTGAATTCATCACCAACATTTTCAGAAGTTAAAGTGAAAGCAATAGTCACTCTGTGCACGTTGGAAAATGTCAATTCTAGAGAGTTCCGCAGAAGTGTCGCAAAAGATTTTTACATTGGAAATGGGAGCAAAATAACCAAAGTTGTCAAACGCCTGCAGTGCCCTGTTCTAGTATTTAATTGAACACAACTGCGAATAAAAGTCTGCAGTTTTATTTTTCCCATTAAAATTCCCACCATTTTATTCTTGCAAGCGAGAAGCTACTTTTAAATGGGAAAAGAAAGTTAACAAGTAATAATAAAGCGAAACCAAGCTTGGTGTTTGTTAAATTCATCACCGAAATCTTCAGAATTTAAAGGGAAAACGACAGACGGTTTTGGCGATGGTTGGAAACGGTCAACTCGATAGAGTTCCAAAGAAGTGTACCGAGTGATTGTACATTAGACATAGCACCAGGTTCACCAGATTGATTCCTGGGATGGCAGGACTTTCATATGAAGAAAGACTGGATAGACTCGGCTTGTACTCGCTGGAATTTAGAAGATTGAGGGGGGATCTTATAGAAACTTACAAAATTCTTAAGGGGTTGGACAGGCTGGATGCAGGAAGATTGTTCCTGATGTTGGGGAAGTCCAGAACAAGGAGTCACAGTTTAAGGATAAGGGGGGAGTCTTTTAGGACCGAGATGAGAAAGTATTTTTTCACACAGAGAGTGGTGAGTCTGTTGAATTCTCTGCCACAGAGGGTAGTTGAGGCCAGTTCATTGGCTATATTTAAGAGGGAGTTAGATGTGGCCCTTGTGGCTAAAGGGATCAGGTGGTATGGAGAGAAGGCAGGTACGGGATACTGAGTTGGATGATCAGCCATGATCATATTGAATGGCGGTGTCGACTCGAAGGGCCAAATGGCCTACTCCTGCACATTTTCTATGTTTCTATGTTTCTACAACACATCAGACGTTAGCGAAGACAAATCTAATGAAGGACGTGATAAATGCCTGATTTCTTTTTTCTTCGATTGCATAAATCGTTTAGTGCATCCGCACGTAATCGAAAAATGATGGAGTAACTCAGCGGGTCAGGCAGCATGTTTGGAGAGAAGGAATGGGGTGACGCTTCGGGTCGAGACCCTTCTTCAGACTGAACCATTTAAATCAGCATTTGCAGTTCTTTTCTACACATCCTCAGAACTGGCACCAAATGCAGCTTTCTCAAAGGAATATGCACTCACGGATAAAGATGTTTCATGGTGTTTGGACATGGACAGTATCATCCACACTGTTGTTCACAGACAGATTCACTTAAATTCGTAAGATTCACCAGCCCCTGTTCGTTGACTCTCGATTCCTAACCTCGCCGGGTCTGGAGAGCAATGAGTAATGATCAGACGTAGAGGGTTTGCACGGATGCTCTTTGAAGGATCAGAAATTTAAAAATAATAATTTAAAGTACAGGTGCTCCTCAGCTTCCGATGGGGTTCCGTTCCGAGAAACCCATCGCAAACCGAAAATATTGCAAGTCGAAATGCCTTTAATACACACGATCACGTGGCCGGAAGGAAGCGAGCTGCGGCTACCGTTTGCACCATCGCAAAGCCGAACTATCGCCAAGTCGAAGCATCGCAAGCTGGGGAGCACCGGTACAATTTATGGAACCAAGCACAACTATGTTGATTGTGGACCAGTTACCGTACTCCTTATTTCCCTACCTTTGTGCAAAACTGATGGCGCGCATTTTTATTCAGCAGGAGGTATTGAGGTGCAAAGGTTATCCCTTGTTTTTCCATAAGGAATAGCATCATCACGGAACGTGGTCGCGGCAGCAGTGAACCACACGAGAAAGTGCAAAACCTGCCTTAATAGGTGCTCGACACAATGAAATCCACATTGTGCAGCACTTAAACCATCATGACAGTGAAAATGCTTTGAGGGACAGAGCCAAGAAACAGCATTAATGTTAAATGCATTCAGTTAAATGATATAGAAAATCCGTAAAATGGGGCAGTAGATTCGACAGGATAATTGTCATTTAAAGCTGTGTTGCATTCCGCAAGCAACTATGTAAAACCACGGTAATTCCGTGAGCTGCACGTTCAACGTCATGAAGAAACGATAAAGTGCAGATGCTGGTTTACAAAAGAGGACAGAGTGCTGGAGTAACTTGGCGGGCCAGGCAGCGTCTCTGCAGATCAGGGATAGGCGATGTTTTGGGTCGGGACCCTTCTTCAGACTGAGGGTCTGGCATCAGCCTGAAGGGTCCCGACATGAAACGTCACCCACCCATGGTCTCCATGGATGCTGCCTGAGCTGATGAGTTAGTCCAGAACTTTGTGCCCGCTTTTGAAATCATCTTAACTTTCATTAAATCAGAACCCACATGAAATATGCTGGGTTCTCTAACGGCTGTCTACAGTAAAGGTTCCCCTGATGTAATTAAATCCTGTCTGCATGGGAAGGAAAAAACAGATCAGACTAACAGCTTCTGGGATGGTCTTCATGACTCTTTATCCTCAGCGGCATCAGTACATCTACCTCATGCCCTGTGTTAGACTCCCGCAGGCGATCAAGGGAAGCCATAATCAAAGCACTCCTTTCAAAAAAGTTTCTAACGCGAACAAAGCCTTTTTTGTGATGTGGATAATTTCTGTGAAATATTTCCAAAATATTTATTGATGCTCGAGATATAAATCACAATAAAAATCACTACAATTAATAGAGATGTGTGGGGCATCTATACAAAGCAAACTTAATAACAGTCACTGGATGGATGAGAGGGAATATCCAGAATGAAAAACGGTACACAATTCTCGACCGGCTAAACCTAACGCTCTGGGCAATTGTTCGGAATTGTAGCTACGCTAGTTGGCTTTTAGTATCATCAAACATTGACCTCTCCCGGCTCCTGCAGTTGCTAGAGTATCAACGCAAGTGCAGCAAAATGCATCCAGGTTTGCATTCGCAACGTTTAAATCAAAGCTCCTTATAAATTGACACATATAATCAAAAACAATTAAACGATATAATATTGCAGGTTACCTTTAGCTTCACATGTAATGTGTCAGTAATTAATGTCAATCTGAATGCTGACACACCACTAATTAAATCCATTCCTGAAAATTCAGACGAAATGTGTAGGAAGGAACTACAGATGCTGGTTTACACTGAAGAACAACTCCAGGGACTAAATTTTGTCTTCTCTATATTAACTTTATTAATATGCTGTAACTGTAATTCTTTTTTTGTGCACAATCCGCAGGCATTGCCACTTTTATTTCACTGCACATCGTGTATGTGTATGTGACAAATAAACTTGACTTGAAGATAGACACAAAATGCTGGAGTAACTCAGCGGGGCAGGTAGCTTCTCTGGAGAGAAGGAATGGGTGACGTTTTGGGACGAGACCCTTCCCTGAAGAAGGAATGGCCGATGTTTCGGGTTGAGACCCTTTCCTGAAGAGGTGTCTTGGCCCGAAACTTCACCCTTCCCTGAAGAAGGAATAGGCGATGTTTCGGATTGAGACCCTTTCCTGAAGAGGTGTCTTGGCCCGAAACGTCACCCATTCCTTCTCTCCAGAGACGCTGCTTGGCCCGCTGAGTTACTCCAGCATTTTGTGTCTATCTTCCCTGAAAATTCAGAAACAGATTTCAGCGAGGTCCAATTCAATTTCTTGAGAATTGGCATTCTTAAACGCCATTCGCCGTAGGATTTGAATATTAGAAAAAAGGTGCTGTTTCCACAAGATGAATGCTCGTGGGTATACATCCGACAGAGCCTAAATTAATCAAAGCTCCTTTAAAGTTTACGTAACTGCCGATCTGTTGCTCCGATCTTGGTCTCCACTCGGTCTACTTTGCCGGTCACCCGGTCAATAATCTCATCCTGTTCATCGATTTCTGTCCGGAGGCCAACGGCTAGGCCCTTCAGCCGGCCCAGGCCAGAGGTCATCATGTCTACGGTTGGAGGGAGAGACAAGACTTGCGATTAATGTGGGTAGATATAGAATATAAAAGCAAGAATGTTATGCTGAGGCTTTACGAGACACTGGTAAGACCACATTTGGAATATAGCGAGAAGTTTTGGACCCTTATCTGAGGAGGGATGTGCTGGAATTGGAGAGGGTCAGGAGGTGGTTTACGAAAATGAAGCCAGGAATGAGTGGATTAATGTATGTGGAGCGTTTGACATCTCTGGGCCTGTACTCGTGAAGTTTAGAAGGATGAGCTGGGATCTCATTGAAACCAACCGAACAATGAAAGGCCTATAGAGAGTGGAGGTAGACATGATGTTTCCGGTAGTGGGAGAGTCTAGGACCAGAGGGCACAGAATGAAAGAACGTAGCTTTAGAATAGAGAGGAAGCTATCAAGAACCTATCGATCTCCGCTTTAAAAATACACATTGACTCGACCTTCATGGCTCTCTGTGGCAGAATTCTGCAGATTCACCACCCTCTGACTAAAGAATTTCTTTAATCAGAGGGTGGTGAATCTGCAGAATTCATTGCCACAGAGAGCTGTTGAGGTCGAGTCAATGGGTATTTTTAAAGCAGAGATTGATAGGTTCTTGATTAGTAACGGTGTCAAGAGGTTTACAGGGAGGATGCAGGATTATGGGGTTGAGAGGGAGAAATATTTCATCTATGATTGAATGGTGGAGCAGACTTGATGGGCCGAGTGGCCTAGTTCTGCTCCAATGTCCCGTGATGAGAATGCAAGTGGCAGGTTGGAAGAATTAAAATAACGCAAACAAACTTACTCTTGTTGCAAAGCACTGAAGTTTTGTTGGCCCATGGGTGTACATACCCATGGACACCCCTCCACCGACTTCCCCTCACCCCTGCACAAAGACACACTGCCTGGCAACGCCTTACCTAGATTGTCATCCATCTGATCATGACAAGCACGAAGGTAATTGTTCCGGGGGTAATTGTTATTTTCTGCTGCAGAACTAGAGGCAGCTCCAAAACCTAAATGTGAAAAAAGAATTGAAAACGTAAACCCATAAGAATCAAACCTGAAGAAGGGTCTCGACCCGAAACGTCACCCATTCCTTCTCCCCTGAGACGCTGCCTGCCCCGCTGAGTTACTCCAGCATTTTGTGTCTGCCTTCGAATCAAACCAAGGTTATCTTCACTTCCAGGATTTCATCATTGTCCAAGCACTTTCCTATCCATGCACCTTAGTTTAGCTTAGTTTATTGATACAGCGAGGAAACAAAACCTTCGGCCCACCAGTCCGCGCCGACCAGCGATCGCAGCGCGCGCATGCACGGGGCAATTTATAATTTTACCAAACCAACTAATCTACAAACCTGTACGTTTTTGGAGTGTGGGAAAAAACCGGAACGCCTGGAGAAAGCCCACGCAGGTCACGGGGATAACGGACAAACTCGGTACAGACAGCACCAGTGGGCGGCTTCGCTCCCGGATCTTGGTGCGTGAGGCAGCAACTCTACCCCTGAGCCCCCATGGTATAGGTCATTTAGATACTACTTTGGTTTTGGGCTTGGTTTTCTTGGTTGAGTGCTTATCCTGATGTTATAGCAGTCATAAAGCACAGAAACAGGCTCTTCGGCCCACCTGCACTAAGAATGATTGGAGGAAGGGTTCTAACATTGACGTTAAAAGTAAGGCTGTTTATTCTTGAGTTCCCCTTTAATTTATCCCCCAACATTGCAATGGAAACGTATTCACTGCACAATAATCCACCATCAAGCCAGCGTGGTGTGGATGGTTGTGGAACACCCGGTGGCCATATCTCGTGCATCATTTATCATCAACAAATCAATCTGCCTGTTACTTCCCACTGCTTTTGTATTTGTTTTGTTATGGTGCGTTGGAATCTCTGAATATTGCTCAGTGTCCTCATCATTATTGCATAGTTTGAGCACAATCTAATTGCTTTTAAATTCATGGCTGAAGTTTCAATGTTGGAGCATGTTGGTTAAGTTTGCAGCCAAGACTAATTCCATGCATGCAAAATATAATAGCTCTAACGATAAACAGAAAGGCCCATTGCCACTTGCTCCGCACACAGCATGCTTTGATCGCTGTAACATTTGCCTTCTGTTCCTTGTTTGAACCATCAGAAAACAAAATTGTTAATCCCATTCCCAACACAAAGACTTTTGGCTGGCAAACTTCCACTTGCCTCAAGAATACCAAAGTAGTTTAGTTTAGAGATACAGCGCGGAAATGCTCTTCGGTCCACCGACCGGCGACCCCCGCACACTAACACTAATCTACACACACCGGGGACAATTTACAGCAAAGCCAACGACCCTACAAACCTCTGCGCCTTTGGAGTGCGGGAGGAAACCGGAGCACCCAGAGAAAACCCACGCAGGTTACAGGGAGAAGGTACAAACAGCGCTTGTAGTCAGGATCGAACCCTGGTCTCTGGCCTCCCCTTAAGTATGATTTCTTTCAGTAGCTGCTTGTAGTGTTTGTCCTTCAGATATGCAGAGAGAAGACAGACCAAATCTATTAAATCTCCCCCCCCCCCCCAACATTAAACCTATGTCCTCTGGTAAAATCCCAAGAGGGAATTACATAGAGGCATGTAAAGAGAAAGAATATTAAACAGGGAAGTAAATCGGGGAGCAGGACTAGTGTGTAAGAAGGAACTGCACGTGCTGGTGTAAACCGTAGATACAAAAAGCTGGCATAACTCAGCGGGTCAGGCAGCATCTCTGGAGAGGAGGAATGGGTGACGTTTTGGGTCGAGACCCTTCTTCAGCAACGAGTGACTGATTTCTATATTCTTCCTCTGACTGCAAGATGAATTTGAAATATTTTTTATTTAATGGACAATTGGAGAATGCCTGGAAGTAATCAAGCTTTTCGGAACATTGAGAGCAATGAGAAAAGATATACATACTTTTATTTAAACAAGGTGAAGTAATTTGGCTGTGGGTCAGAAATCCACTGCACACATCTTTAACGCATCAGGACCTTCACGCAGCGTTCACCCAAGTTAAGGGTTAAATGGAATTGGCGTGAAGGTATTTAGGGCAGCACAGCAGTAGAGTTGCTGCCTTACAGCGCCAGTGACCCAAGTTCGATCCTGACTATGGGAGCAATCTGCACCAAGTTTGTACATTCTCCCTAGACAGCGCGGGTTTTCTCCAGGTGCTCCAGTTTCCTCCCACACTCCAAATACATACAGGTCTGTAGGTTAATTGGCATTGGTGAAAATTGTAAATTGTCCCCAGTGTGTGTAGGATAGTCCCTAGAGTCTGGGGTGATTGCTGGTCGGCGCGGACTCGATGGGCCGAAGGACCTGTTTCGGCGCTGTGTCTCTAACGTCTGCAGCATGTAAACAGTTGGTCGGTTATTTCTTTACATGGTTATAGTTCAGTAAAGTTCTGATTGGGATCAGTCACTTTGAACATGCTGCAGCAATTACTTGGTTTAATTAACCACAGCAAAAACAAACGTAACCGCAATGTGGGCAAGAGGTCATTGGGAATATTAAATTCCAAAAATACAGACTGCACTCTGTGTCAGGCACCAGTGATTTACTGATAGTCATGCTGGCCCCAGCTGGAGTAGAACTCAGAGCTAGAAGCCTTCTGGAGTTAGACCCTCAGAGAGTGAGCCTTCCTTTGGGCCGAGCAGACACCGTGGGTGGCACAGTGACGCAGCGGTAGAGTTGCTGCCTCACAGGGCCAGACACCAGGGTTCGGGTGCAGTCTGTACGGAGTTTGTACGTTCTCCCCGTGGGTTTTCCTCGAGATCTTTGGTTTCCTCCCACACTCCAAAGACGTACAGGTTTGTAGGTTAATTGGTTTGGGTTTATATACTTGGTAAAAGTGTAAATTGATCCTAATGTGTGTAGGATAGTGTTAGTGTGCGGGGATCGCTGGTCAGCGCGGACTCGGTGGGCCGAAGGGCCTGTTTCCGCGCTGCATCTCTAAACTAAACTAACGCGAGAGTGTGTTTCAGCAACACCCACTCACTCCTCTGCCTGCATCAGTGGACAGGTCACAAAGAGGTCAAACTCTGATGTTCTTTTGTTCGACCCCAGCAGTGGAGACCACCGGCCTACGGCACCCATATTGAGTGCATATGCAAACTAGAATGGATGGATGAAGCACAGAAGACACAAGAGCAGTATCAGGCTATTCGGCCCGTCGAGTCTGCTCCACTATTCGATCATGAGTGATCTACGTCTCCCTCTCAACCCCATTTTCCTGCCTTCTCGTAACCATCAATGCCCGTACTAATGTGCCGTTCACTACTTCAGTAACTCTGTCTGCACCAGACACGTGGCAACACTTGTGTACTGCCCAGGTTGTACTCAAAACAAGGCATTTCACTGTACCTGGGCACATGTGCCAATAAAGTATAATTCATTCATAATCAAGAACCTATCAATATCCACTTTAAAAATACCCACTGGCTTGGCCTCCAACACTGGCTGTGGCAATGAATACCAGAGATTCACTACCCTTTGGCTAAAGAAATTCCTCTTCATCTTTCTAAAGATACGTCCGTTTATTCTGAGTCTGTGCCCCTGGTGTGAAAACGGAGAGGATGAGATGGAGCTTCTTCCCACAGGCCATCAGGACTGTCAACTTTGATAACCCCAGAGACTAAATTTTTGTCGACACTTTTTGTGCTATGTTTAGTAACTTATTAACTTTATTTATATGCTGTAACTGTAATTATTTTTGTGCACAACCCGCAGGCATTGCCACTTTCATTTCACTGCACATCGAGTATGTGTATGTGACAAATAAATTTGACTTGACTTGACTTGACTTGGTCCCAGACTCTCCCACTACTGGAACCATCCACTCTATCTAAGCCTTTCATTAATTGGTTGGATCCAATGAGATCCCCCCTCATCCTTCTAAACTCCAGCAAGTACAGGCCCAATGCCGTCAAATGCTCCCTGTACTTTAGCACCATTATCCCCTGGATTTTTTTTAGATTTAGAGATACAGTGCGGAAACAGGCCCTTCGGCCCACCGGGTCCGCGCCGCCCAGCGATCCCCGCACATTAACACTATCCTACACACACTAGGGACAATTTTTACATTTTACCCAGCCAATTAACCTACATACCTTTACGTCTTTGGAGTGTGGGAGGAAACCGAAGATCTCGGAGAAAACCCACGCAGGTCACTGGGAGAACGTACAAACTCCGTACAGACGGCGCCCGTAGTCAGGATCGAACCTGAGTCTCCGGCGCTGCATTCACAGTAAGGCAGCAACTCTACCGCTGCGCCACCGTGCCTGATCATTTCATGAACCTCCTCTGGACCCTCTCCACCGCCAGCACATCTTTCCTTTGCATGATCAGTTTTAAGCCAATTTTAGTCTTAACCAAAGGAGTCTGATGCAGGCTCCCATCCCAAAACATTGTCCATTCATATTTTTTCAGAGGCGCTGCTTAATCTGCTGAGTTACTCCACCACTTTGTGTCTTTTTTTGCTTTAAATCTGATCACCTCGGACAACATCGATACAATGCTCAATGAACCCACAAATCTGCAATGACTCACTCTTGGAATCGACAGGGTACCGGTAATTTGAACTGTTCCCTGCCTAAGAGAAGAACATGCATCTCCACACAGTGACCACTGGCGCCATCTAGTGTTGCAAAAACATAAGCAAAGGCACAAGGAACTGCAGAAGCTGGTTTACAAAAAAAAGACAAAGTGCTGGAGTAACTCAGCAGGACTGGCAGCATACTCTGGAGAACATCAGTAGGTGACCTTTCAGGTCGGGACCCTTCTTCAAACTGCAGAGTTTTGCCCATAACAAGTCTTAGCAAAACACGCAAGCTTACCGCAAAGGTTCATCGTTTGGTAAGCCAGAATGGGCAGCAGAGTGGTGGAGCTGCTAGAGCCACCACCTTATGGTGCCAGACACTCTGGTGCAAAGCTGACCTCGGTTGTAGTCCGTGTAGAGTTTGCATGGGTTTCCTCCGGGTGCTCTGGTTACCTCCCACACCCCAAAGATGTGTAGATTTATAGGTTAATCGGCTCTCTGTAAATTGCCCCCAGTGTTTAGGGAGTAGATGAGAAAGTGGAACAGAACTGGTGATCGATGGTCGGCGCGGACACGGTGAACTGAAGGACCCGTTTCCCTGCTGCATCTCTAAACTAAGCTAAATATAACTCCCAGATGGCAAGTACAGAGCCTGCTGTGTAACTCAATGTCCGCCTTAAAATAAACCATGCCAGTTAAAATGCAGGTGATCAAGGTTACAATCTTAAATCATTTCCATGGAACACAAGGTTTATTTTGAGAGACAGTTACTTTTAGGTGTTGGTATTCTTGACATCTGATGTAGAATTTTACTGGATTGCACGCAAAAACAAAGAAAGTCATGTATCTAGGTATGTGTAACAATAAAGTATCATTGAATCATTGCAATAGTCCCATTAACCTTGTCTCACTATGTTAAACAAATTTCTATCAAAATTTAACATTGGCCTAATATTTAGAATGCAGTACATTTAGATCTGTAAATCAGCAAACCTTTATTCAGGCTTGCCAGAAATATCCCACAATTGTATTTTTTGAAAAATGTTTCTAAATACCCTTTGCGGTAATGAGAGTCCCGTTGAAGGGTGAACAAGTGAGTCCAATGTTCAAATACAGATGAAAATTTGAATGGACTATGTTGAGAATTATTGTCACATGGCCACAAAAGTGAAACCAAGTTTAAGCAAGTAAATTTTTTTTAAAATGTGGTTAATTCACAGTCCATGGCAAAGAGGAAGTTCGAAGGAAAGGCTTTGGGCGTTGAAGTCCAAAGGAAGTCGCTGGCGAGAAGAGGAAGTGGAATAGAGAAATTCCAAAACGAAAAAAAAATATTTTTGCCTTGTGCAGATCTGAAATTGGAAGCAAAGATGGAGACTTTAAATAATGTTTAGTGCAAGTTGTCCAGTAAAGTCTGATTAAAGATAGTCCGAGGGTCTCCAGCGAGGTAGAGGAAGGAAAGATAGATCAGCCAAGGTTGAATGGCGGAACTGACTTGATAAGCCGAATGGCCTAGATCTCCTCCTATCTCTTATGATCTTATCATCAGTCTGAGATCCCGACCTGAAAAGATTTTTTAAAGCAAAACACAAAGTACCAGAGCAACTCAGTGGGTCAGGCAGCATCCGTGGAGGGAATGGAGAGGAGACCGACGCAAAACATCGCCTGACCATTCCCTCCACAGATGCTGCCTGACCCGCTGAGATCCTCCAGCACTTTGTGTTTCGTCAAACATCATTTTCCATTCATGAAATTATTTTGACTCTGCCTGATCAACTTCTTGATTAGCACGGATGTCAGGGGTTGTGGGGAGAGGGCAGGAAAGTGGGGAATAGGAGGCAGAGATCAGCCATGATTGAATGGCAGAGTGGACTCGATGGGCCGAATGGCCTAATTCTAACTTGTGAAGGTAGATGGCAGCTCAAGACCGCTCTCTAGTTGGTGACAGGACGGCTCAGTTGCCTGAAAACAGCTGGGAAGAAACGTGTCTCTGAATTTGGAGGTATGCATTTTCACACTTCTGTACCTCTTGCCCGATGGGAGAGGGGAGAAGAGGGAGTGACCGGGGTGAGTGGTCCTTGATTGTGCTGCTGGCCTTGCCGAGGCAGCGTGAGGTGTAGATAGAATCAATGAAAGGGAGGCTGGTTTGTGCGATGGCCTGGACTGCTTCCACAGTTCTCTGCAATTTCTTGGATGGAGTTGTTCCCAAATCATGCTGTGAAGCAACCCGATAACATGCTTTCTGTAGAGGTTGGTGAGAGCTGTTGGGGACATGCCAAACTTCCAAACCCATAATTGCCTGCTGAAATTGCCCCGAGTGTGCAGCAGGGTTGTAAAATCAGATGGAATTGATGGGAATTTGGGCAGTTATTTTGAGTACAACCCCTTGAAATGCTGGAGGAGAACTCTCGTAGATCAGTTTCTTACCAGTTGCACAGACTTACCGGATGTGTCCAGTTTCCTCAGGTTTGGATGATTTGCCTGGTACTGCTCATCCTGCTGCTTGCTTTTATCCAAACTGTCTTGCAATCTGCCAATGGAATTCACAAAAAAGAATCAGCTAAAGGGCTGAAACCATAATTTGATTAACTATAGACAGTGGGGTTACGGTAATAAAAAAGAAAAACTGCATTCACTAGCCGATTTTATCCTACATCCCAAGAACGTCAGTGCACAAGATAATATGATCCTACTTTTCCAGTGGCATTGGGAGAAAATAAAAGAGTTCAGATATAAAAAAGAAATACTAGAATTCAATTGCATTCCACCTAATTGAATTTAACATCAGGATATATTTCATAGCAATATGCCAGACTGGGGCACTCTGCAGATAAGCAACAAGGTGATCCTGCCACAGCTATGTCAAAAGCAATTCACTTTTCGTAACAACAAATTGAAGGAGCCAAGTTACTATTTCTACAGTAGAAACAAAGAACGGCAGATGCTGGTTTATACCAAAGAAGGGCCCCGACCTGAAAATGTCACCCGTCCTTTTTCTCCAGAAATGCTGCATGACCCGCTGAGTTACTTCAGCACTTTGTGTCTATCTTCACCAATTCTACAAATGTAATTCCATATGCTTAATCAATAGACATGGGGGGGAAGTGCTTAATCAATAGACATGGGGGGAAATGCTTAATCAATAGACATGGGGGGAAGTAGGCAATTACTTCCACTCATCCAGAAGAACTGTTGTAGAGGTGAAATAGGGCGGTCACGGTGGCGCAGCGGTACATTTGCTGCCGTACAGCGCTTGCAGCGCCGGAGACCCGGGTTCCATCCCGACTACGGGCTATGTCTGTACGGAGTTTGTACGTTCTCCCCGTGACCGGCGTGGGTTTTCTCTGACATCTTCGGTTTCCTCCCACACTCCAAAGACGTACAGGTATGTAGGTCGATTGGCTTGGTAAAATTGTTAATTGTCCCTAGTGTGTGTAGGATTGCGTTAATGTGCGGGGATCGCTGGTCGGCACAGACCCGGTGGACCGAAAGGCCTGTTTCGGCATTGTAACTCGAAACTAAACTACATTTCAGGATCAGTTTTTTGACAAAATTTGTTTTGGGATTTATTCTGCATTTACTATATATTGCCCTGGCTTGTCACCCAAATACACCACCTTAGTTCACTGGACCAAGTTGATGGGTCCTGACACAAAACGTCACCTATTCACGCTTTCCAGAGTTGCTGTCTGACCCACTGAGTTTCTCCAGCACTTTGGGTCCTTCTCTGGACCAAAGTCCATTTACCACTTTTCTGCCAACTGACCCCAACCAAGTAAATCACTGAAGTTTAAGACATTGCACTTTGCCATCACACTTCATGCAGGCCTTATCTAAGGTCAAATTATTAACGTATTAAAAAAATACCAGAACATTTACTTGAACTCTAAATCCAGAACATTTCTTCCCCCTTCCCCTGTGAAAGTGTTCAATTTACCCAACAGCTAAGCATCCTTCTGAACTACTTTAACCTTGTTTCAATGTTCTGTACAACTCCCATTTCCCACACCAAGCATCTTCAAAACTGCTCTCATTAAATCATGGGATGGGGTTTAAAGACTAGTATAGACAGGAAGTTGTACCAAGGAGTGAACAGATCAAACACCAGACTATCCGGACGACCAAATGGCAGCAGGGTGGTGCAGCTGGTGTGGCTACTGCCCCTCAGTGCTAGAGAGAGTTTCGATCCTGATCTCGGGTGCTGCCTGTGTGGAGTTTACGTGTTTTCCTTGTAACTGCACGAATTTCCTCTGGGTTTTCCGGTTTCCTCCCACATCCCAAAGACTGCAAGTTTATTGGTCATTTGTCCTTCATAGATCACCCCGAGTGTGCAAAAAGTGAATGCAAAAGTGGGATAACATAGCACCAGCTTAAACGAGAGGTCAATGGTCAACGTGGACCCGGTGGGCCAAAGGAGCCGTTTCCATGCTGTACCTTGCGATTAATCTCACTACTAGAACTGGGTGCATGCTCCAGATCTGTTGAATTCACCAGTGCGAGCATGCAGAAGGGTGCTCTTGAAGTGACTTACAACAAGGTTATATTCAATCAAATCAAATCCAATCCAATCCCTGCCGGGTGCATTAAAAGTCAGAGCAGATAAGAGAAAAAGTTGCAACGCAGCATTCTATCGGGAATTGCTTTGTCAACATCCTCACAGAACACAAAGAGTCCTAAACTGTGGCGTCATTACCAACCATTTCCACAGGAAGTTCGATGCGGTACAGACTCTTCAATTTTTCACTGTCAAGATAGATTGACTCCAACATTATGTGTAGGAAAAAAACTGCAGATGCTGGTTAAAATCGAAGGTAGACACAAAATGCTGGAGCAACTCAGCGGGTCAGGCCGCATCTCAGGAGAGAAGGAATGGGTGACGTTTCAGGTAGAGATCCTCCTTCAGACTGATGTCAGGGGAGTGAGTAGGTTCCCGCCCCCTCCCCTGACATCAGTCTGAAGAAGGATCTCGACCAGAAACGTCACCCATTCCTTCTCTCCTGAGATGCGGCCTGACTCGCTGAGTTACTCCAGCATTTTGTGTCTATCTTTGACTCCAATGTTATTTGGATAAATGAACTTTGAGTGTTGAAATACAGTGGTCTAGCATTAATCATTAACCCATCGTTGAGATGCTGCCAAACTTAGGCTGAGGATGCCCATGTCAGAGCAAGCTATGCTTTTATACAGGAGGGAACACTGTGCTCATTCAAAGATCAAGGAATAACATTTATTTAGTTTAGTGATACAGCGTGGAAACAGGCCCTCCGGCCTAGCGAGGTCACGCCAACTAGCGATCACCCCGTCACTCTAGTTCCATGCTACCCCATTTTCCCATCCACTAGGGATCATTTACAACAGGCCAATTAACCTACAAACGTACACATCTTTGGAGTGTGCGAGGAAACCGGAGCACCCGGGGAAAACCCACGCGGTCACAAGGAGAATGTACAAACTCCGTAAAGATAGCACCCATAGTCAGGATCAAACTCGGGTCTCCGGCGCTGGAAGGCAGCAACTCCACCGCTGCAATACCCTGCTGCCCAGTATTGAAATTACACAAGACAGAACATTGAGATGTAACAATATCTCAAAACCAAGGTATGACAAAATGCCAAATGGACATACCCAAACATACACAACCTTTGCCTCGTCATGATTTCCGTTGTCTCCAGAGTCTAATTTCTGTAGCAATATTGACACAAATTACTTTCAGCTACAAAGTTAAAGCACAAACTGAGACTTTGGATTATTAACGGCAAGCGTAACAAGGTCAATTGCTTTCAAATTTGTGCACACGGTAGTCATAATACCAGAAGATGTTATGACAACTTAAACGTTAATTATAGAGGCAAGGAATGATACGCACTTGCTCCTCGTTTGCTTTTCCGGTTGTGGAGAAGCTTGTGGCTCAGGGTTTTTAACTTTGAAGTAGTTTGTAATGCCACCAAAGATGCTCTTGATGCTGTTGATGTGTTTCTGGCTAACCTTCAAATCCTGATCCATTTTATCCAGCATTTTATCCGTTCGCCTCAGAGCATCGCCCTGCCGCAGTAGTTCCTGTCCAGCAAATAACAGAACAGCCATGAGACATCGTACATTAAAAAGGGCGGCACGGTAGCGCAGCGGTAGAGTTGCTGCTTTACAGCGAATGCAGCGCCGGAGACTCAGGTTCGATCCTGACTACGGGTGCTGCACTGTAAGGAGTTTGTACGTTCTCCCCGTGACCTGCGTGGGTTTTCTCCGAGATCTTCGGTTTCCTCCCACACTCCAAAGACGTACAGGTATGTAGGTTAATTGGCTGGGTAAATGTAAAAATTGTCCCTAGTGGGTGTAGGATAGTGTTAGTGTGCAGGGATCGCTGGGCGGCACGGACTTGGAGGGCCGAAAAGGCCTGTTTCCGGCTGTATATATATGATGATATGATATGATGTAAGAACCTACAAATGAAGCCGGTGCAACTTACAAACTGGCAACGGTCACCAAGGATAAAGACAGTCATGTTGCATGCATGAGAGGCATACACAAGGTTTACTGATAAATGGAACTCCTCAAAGTAGTTTGAAGAGTACTTCAATTTCAAAATAAAAATCTTTTCAAACAGTGAAGTCAATTCTTAGCATTGATAAACACCGTGCTAATCATGGATGGATCCAACGCCGAATGCCCACGCTATCTGCAGATACAAGGGACGTTAGTCTGCGACCGTTCCCTTGCCTGCCTGTGCGTCTGTGTCTCATCCACACCATCCCGTGAATAAAATTACCACAGTTCATTTGCCACAGGGAGAAAACATCATTCATCCCTTTGTTGTCAAACATACCACCACACCTGGAAGGTGATACTGCTGTCAAATGTACCACGAGGCTTGGAAGGTGATACTGCTCCACCTCCAGAAACGAGGTTGTACAAAACTCTGGTGTCTGTGCCCCCACTTGCAAGGACCTGCCACCCAATCACCCGCCACCCAAGCTTGGCTACCCTCCCTGATCCCCCCCAATATTAAAACTCACAACTGGGTTTCAAATCAATGGTGCTTTTATTGTCACATGCGCAAAGTGCTAACACATAAAAATCTCTATCTTACAAACAGTCCAGTAGAGCATGGCCATACCCCCGATCAGCAGGTGTGTCTAAGTAGTCTACTGAGCCCACGTGCAAGGGGCACCATGCTTTGGTGCCATTTTCAAAGTCCATGCCCTAGTTCCTATGAGCTGTGTCTGTTCCAGGCAAGTCCCCAACTGTTAGGGGCCTTCAGCCATTTCCTTCCTTGTGTGCTCACCACTCTAATCGCTAACAAGGAGTAGACAAGATGTGGTCAAGGAGATGAGAAACCACAGTTCAGGAAGAACTGAGATAAGATCAGGTCAGAGCAGAGATAATGGAGAAACTGGAATGAACAGAAGAGGATCCAAAGTACACCCTTGCATTGCATTAATCACCGGTCTTCCCGTGAGAGATTATTATCAATCTGATTTATTTAAAACTTTGTACCTTTGTTTCTTTTTAAAAGCACTACTATCAAACAGAGCTAGACACAAAAAGCTGGAGTAACTCAGCGGAACAGGCAGCATCTCTGGAGAGAAGGAATGGGTGATGTTCTGGGTCGAGACTCTTCTTTAGCTCTGATTGATACGGAAACAGTGTGGGGCAGTTGAAATGTCAAGGCAACATATAGCTGGGATTGTGAGGCAAGGAACTGCAGATGCTGGCTTACACCAAAGATAGATGTGAAAAGCTGGAGCAACTCAGCAGGTCAGGGAGCATCTCTGGAGAAAAGGAATAGGTGAAGTTTCAGATCTGAAGAAGGGACTCGACTCGAAATAGCACCTTTTCTCCAGCAAATCTGCCTGACCCGCTGAGTTACTCCAGCACTTTGTATGTAGCTGGGATTTCTTATTTGCTGCTTTCAGTGCAAAACTACTTATGCAATTATCTATTCCTTCATCTCAGACCTTGAACATACCCAGTTTAACACTGCTCCATCCACGTGCTGTTGGCTGTGAGCCCAATGTCAACATTTAGTAGGCTAATTGGTTGATGGAGAAAATAAAGCACTTTATAGATGCAGGATAGGCATTTGGGATTAGGATTGATTTGAAGGGTAAATAATAAATTGGCTGCACTGAAGGGCATGCTTCTACAGTGATATTAAATAGCTAATTGATCTGTAAACATACTAACTGCACCTCACCAGGCATGATTAAGGTGCTAGCAATAATGCTGTAGGTGCAAGAGTGAGGGGGTATTAAATATACAACTCTATTCACTGTTTCCCTATGTGTTAGGAAATAGAAAGTTCTTTTGCTTACAGTTGATCACATCATTACAAACTTAATTATTTTACCCGAGTTCCCAGAACTAGTCACAGTACTATCCAAACAACAGCATAGAATTCTATGTCCATAACATCAAGATTATCACCATGCACAACAGAAAGGTGGACCACTTGGCACCCTGCTATTTCAAATAGGAAGACTTAACCAGAGGTTAGGAAGGATTAGATGGTTTAAGTAGATACAAAGTTAAGAAAAGAATGAAAATGCAACATGGCCAACAAACTGAGATATTTGCAAAATATAACTGTACAAGTTGATAGATGTTCACGTGACAGGGCGGCACGGTGGTGCAGCGGTAGAGTGGCTGCCTCACAGCACCAGAGACCCTGGTTTGATCCTGACCTCGGGTGCTGTCCGTAAGGAGTTTGCACGTTCTTCCTGTGACCACATGGGCTTTCTCCGGATACTCCAGTTTCCTCCCACACTCCAAAGACGTGCAGGTTTGTTGGTTACTTAGCTTCTGAAAATTATCCCTCGTATATAGCATCGAACTAGTGTATGGATGTTCGGGATTACTGAATGGCACTCGAATGGCCTGTTTCCATGCTGTATCTCTAAACTAATCACTAATCTGAGTAAGCTTAAATGACACAAGGCTTGGCTAATCTTTCTCATGTGGACAATATGTTGCTCTCCATATTCATCTTTAATCCAAGGACTAAGTTCATCATTGCTGGCTTAAGCAAGTTTCTCCCCTGGGACAGAACAAACAGAGTTCTCTTGTGAGACACAAGAGACTAGAGATGCTAGAATCCTGAGCAAAACAGCACTGGAGTAATTTAGCAGATTTAGGATAAATTTGGCTCACTCCTTTCTACACTTAATCACAATGCAGGGATCGGAACCAAAACATCAACCACTCCTTTACCACTACCGACACTGCCTGACCCATTATGTTAGTTGAGCAGAGACAAGAAACTGCAGATGCTGGAAGAACAAAGTGCTGCAGTAACAACGGTCAGGCAACATCTCTGGAGGGAATGAAAGATCCCAACCCAAAACATCACCTATCCACATCCCCCTGAGCAATACTCCAGCACTTTGTAGTTCACTCAAGTTCTTCAAGCAGTTTGTTTTATTTTGCTCCAGGCTCCAGCATCTGCTGACTCTTGTTTCTCTACTTCTGCCTGCGTTAGGCTCAGTTAGGGACAAATATTGCTTTTAATGGAGTGATTGAAAGATTCAATAGAAATAGGCCCTTCGGCCCAGAGTCCATACCAACCATTGTTCACACCTGTTCTACGTTAGCCCACTTTCTCGTCCACTCCCTACACATGAGGGACAATCCTTACATCTACCATCCCTCCCACAAATCCAAAAGATGCAAATCGTTACATCTTTCAGCTATGGGAGGAAACCAGAGCACCTGGAAGAAATTCACATGGTCAGAGGGAGAACGTCAAACTGCACACACAGATCAGGATCAAACCTAGGTCTCCAGTGCTCAGGCAGCAACTCAACCAACCACATCAGAACTTCTGAGACCAAGTGTGTGATGTAGTTGTACAGGAGGACATTTTTCCCATTGCACCTGTACTTTCCCTTTGAAGGCCATTCTGTATTCAGGCCATTCCCTTTGCTTTCCTGCTTTGACATCAGTCTCATCTTATTTAATTACCATGTGTACCAAGGTACAGTGGAAAAACTTTGTTTTGCATGTGATCTAATCAGATAATACAGTAAATAAATACAATTAACCCAAACTCAAGTACAATAGGAAGCACCTCAAATATTCTACTATTCTCAAACATTCTACTACTTATGCCACCATTGTCTCCCTATCACAGGCCAAACCTAACAGATTCTCACACATCCATTCCCCTTCTCCCCGACCCATCCCATCACTCCCCTTCACCCATCCTCACTAACCTACACACACAGTTCACTCCCCCATACACACCATTCCCTCACCTCCCCCCACTCACCACTTTCCTCCTCCCATCTAATCCCCTCCACCCACTTCCTTTTTCCTCCATTCTCCCTACACCTATACTTCACTTCCCCATGTATTCCACTCCACCCATTCCATCCCCTCACATTACACCCAGCTCTCCCATCCACCCTTTCCTGCCCTCTCACCCTCCATCTCACCATCCCTCCCACCTCTCCTCCCCTCTCACCTGCCCTCGCACTCCATCCCACCTCTCCCTTCCCCCTCCTCCTACCCTCTCACCCATCCTCTCTTCTCCCCCTCCTCCCCATCCCTCTCGACCCCTCCCCTCCATCCCCCCTCCTCACCATCTCCCCCACCACCTCTCCCTCCCTCCCCATCCCCCTCTCTCTCCCCATCCCCCTCTCTCTCCCCACCCCCTCTCTCTCCCCATCCCCCTCTCTCTCCCCACCCCCTCTCTCTCCCCATCCCCCTCTCTCTCCCCATCCCCCTCTCTCTCCCCATCCCCCTCTCTCTCCCCACCCCCTCTCTCTCCCCATCCCCCTCTCTCTCCCCATCCCCCTCTCTCTCCCCACCCCCTCTCTCCCCACCCCCTATCCCCATCCCCCTCTCTCTCCCCACCCCCTCTCTCCCCATCCCCACCCCCTCTCTCTCCCCATCCCCCTCTCTCTCCCCATCCCCACCCCCTCTCTCTCCCCATCCCCGTCCCCCTCTCGCTCCCCATCCCCCTCTCTCTCCCCATCCCCCTCTCTCTCCCCATCCCCCTCTCTCTCCCCATCCCCCTCTCTCTCCCCATCCCCATCTCTCTCCCCATCCCCCTCTCTCTCCCCATCCCCACCCCCTCTCTCTCCCCATCCCCCCCCTCTCTCCCCATCCCCACCCCCTCTCTCTCCCCATCCCCACCCCCTCTCTCTCCCCATCCCCGTCCCCCTCTCTCTCCCCGTCCCTCTCTCTCCCCGTCCCCCTCTCTCTCCCCATCCCCCCCTCTCTCCCCATCCCCCTCTCTCTCCCCATCCCCCTCTCTCTCCCCATCCCCCTCTCTCTCCCCATCCCCCTCTCTCTCCCCATCCCCATCCCCATCTCTCTCCCCATCCCCCCCTCTCTCCCCATCCCCACCCCCCCTCTCTCCCCATCCCCACCCCCTCTCTCTCCCCATCCCCCTCTCTCTCCCCATCCCCCTCTCTCTCCCCATCCCCACCCCCACTCTCTCCCCATCCCCCCCTCTCTCCCCATTCCCACCCCCTCTCTCTCCCCATCCCCCCCCCTCTCTCTCCCCATCCCCCCCCCTCTCTCTCCCCATCCCCCTCTCTCTCCCCATCCCCCTCTCTCTCCCCATCCCCCTCTCTCTCCCCATCCCCCTCTCTCTCCCCATCCCCCTCTCTCTCCCCATCCCCATCCCCCTCTCTCCCCATCCCCATCCCCCTCTCTCTCCCCATCCCCCTCTCTCTCCCCATCCCCATCCCCCTCTCTCTCCCCATCCCCATCTCTCTCCCCATCCCCCCCTCTCTCTCCCCATCCCCATCCCCCTCTCTCTCCCCATCCCCACCCCCACTCTCTCCCCATCCCCCCCTCTCTCCCCATCCCCACCCCCACTCTCTCCCCATCCCCCCCTCTCTCCCCATCCCCACCCCCTCTCTCTCCCCATCCCCACCCCCTCTCTCTCCCCATCCCCCCCCCTCTCTCTCCCCATCCCCCCCCCTCTCTCTCCCCATCCCCCCCCCCTCTCTCTCCCCATCCCCCTCTCTCTCCCCATCCCCCTCTCTCTCCCCATCCCCCTCTCTCTCCCCATCCCCATCCCCCTCTCTCTCCCCATCCCCATCCCCCTCTCTCTCCCCATCCCCCTCTCTCTCCCCATCCCCCTCTCTCTCCCCATCCCCATCCCCTCTCTCTCCCCATCCCCCTCTCTCTCCCCATCCCCATCTCTCTCCCCATCCCCCCCTCTCTCTCCCCATCCCCGTCCCCCTCTCTCTCCCCATCCCCCTCTCTCTCCCCGTCCCCCTCTCTCTCCCCATCCCCCTCTCTCTCCCCATCCCCCTCTCTCTCCCCATCCCCCTCTCTCTCCCCATCCCCATCCCCTCTCTCTCCCCATCCCCCCCTCTCTCCCCATCCCCACCCCCTCTCTCTCCCCATCCCCCCCCCTCTCTCTCCCCATCCCCCCCCCTCTCTCTCCCCATCCCCCCCCCCTCTCTCTCCCCATCCCCCTCTCTCTCCCCATCCCCCTCTCTCTCCCCATCCCCCTCTCTCTCCCCATCCCCATCCCCCTCTCTCTCCCCATCCCCATCCCCCTCTCTCTCCCCATCCCCCTCTCTCTCCCCATCCCCCTCTCTCTCCCCATCCCCGTCCCCCTCTCTCTCCCCATCCCCCCCCCTCTCTCTCCCCATCCCCCCCCCCTCTCTCTCCCCATCCCCCTCTCTCTCCCCATCCCCCTCTCTCTCCCCATCCCCCTCTCTCTCCCCATCCCCATCCCCCTCTCTCTCCCCATCCCCATCCCCCTCTCTCTCCCCATCCCCCTCTCTCTCCCCATCCCCCTCTCTCTCCCCATCCCCATCCCCTCTCTCTCCCCATCCCCCTCTCTCTCCCCATCCCCATCTCTCTCCCCATCCCCCCCTCTCTCTCCCCATCCCCGTCCCCCTCTCTCTCCCCATCCCCCTCTCTCTCCCCATCCCCCTCTCTCTCCCCATCCCCCTCTCTCTCCCCGTCCCCCTCTCTCTCCCCATCCCCATCCCCTCTCTCTCCCCATCCCCCTCTCTCTCCCCATCCCCCTCTCTCTCCCCATCCCCATCCCCCTCTCTCTCCCCATCCCCATCCCCTCTCTCTCCCCATCCCCCTCTCTCTCCCCATCCCCCTCTCTCTCCCCATCCCCATCCCCTCTCTCTCCCCATCCCCCTCTCTCTCCCCATCCCCCTCTCTCTCCCCATCCCCATCCCCCTCTCTCTCCCCATCCCCCTCTCTCTCCCCATCCCCCTCTCTCTCCCCATCCCCTCTCTCTCCCCATCCCCCTCTCTCTCCCCATCCCCCTCTCTCTCCCCATCCCCCTCTCTCTCCCCATCCCCTCTCTCTCCCCATCCCCCTCTCTCTCCCCATCCCCCTCTCTCTCCCCATCCCCCTCTCTCTCCCCATCCCCCTCTCTCTCCCCATCCCCTCTCTCTCCCCATCCCCCTCTCTCTCCCCATCCCCCTCTCTCTCCCCATCCCCCTCTCTCTCCCCATCCCCTCTCTCTCCCCATCCCCCTCTCTCTCCCCATCCCCCTCTCTCTCCCCATCCCCCTCTCTCTCCCCATCCCCATCCCCCTCTCTCTCCCCATCCCCCTCTCTCTCCCCATCCCCCTCTCTCTCCCCATCCCCCTCTCTCTCCCCATCCCCGTCCCCCTCTCTCTCCCCATCCCCATCCCCCTCTCTCTCCCCATCCCCCTCTCTCTCCCCATCCCCGTCCCCCTCTCTCTCCCCATCCCCGTCCCCCTCTCTCTCCCCATCCCCATCCCCCTCTCTCTCCCCATCCCCCTCTCTCTCCCCATCCCCCTCTCTCTCCCCATCCCCGTCCCCCTCTCTCTCCCCATCCCCATCCCCCTCTCTCTCCCCATCCCCATCCCCTCTCTCTCCCCATCCCCCTCTCTCTCCCCATCCCCCTCTCTCTCCCCATCCCCGTCCCCCTCTCTCTCCCCATCCCCATCCCCCCCTCTCTCTCCCATCTCTCCCCCTCCCCCCCCGGGCCGGTACCAACCTGTGCCGTGTCGGCGCCCGCTTGCTCGGTCTCGTAGATGAGGGCGACGCTGCGGCCGCTGCTGTGGACGGCGCGCCGGGCGCTGCTCATGGCCTGTTCCCTCAGCGAGTGCTGCCGCTCCGCCTCAGGGTCCAGGCCGCGGCCCCTCGCCTCCGCTCCCTCCCCCTCCTTCTCCTCATCGTCGTCGTCCTCGGCGAAGGGGTTGTAGCGACCCGGGTAAGCCGACATGGCGCCTTCAGTTCGTCCCTCAGCCCAGCCTCACACACGCCGCCGCCGCCATCGAACAACCCCGGGTCACCTGACCCCGCCACGCACGTCACACTCCTGGCAGAAGCACACCGTGGAGGTGGCCATCTTTGATGCTGGCACCCCCCTCCTCCTCTCCCCATCCCCCCCTCCCCATCCTCCTCCTCCCCCCCCCTCCCCATCCTCCTCCTCCTTCCCATCCCCCCCTTCCCATCCCCCCCTTCCCTCCTCCTCCCCCCTTCCCTCCTCCTCCCCCCCTTCTCCCCCCTTCCCTCCTCCCTCCCCCCTCCTCCCTCACCCCCTCCTCCCTCCCTCCCTCCTCCTCCCTCCCTCCTCCCTCCCCTTCCCTCCTCCTCCCCCCCCTTCCCTCCTCCTCCCCCCCTTCCCTCCTCCCCTTCCCTCCTCCTCCCCCCTTACCTCCTCCTCCCCCCCCTTCCCTCCTCCTCCCCCCCCTTCCCTCCTCCCCCCCCCTTCCCTCCTCCCCCCCCTTCCCTCCTCCTCCTCCCCCCCTTCCCTCCTCCTCCTCCCCCCCTTCCCTCCTCCTCCTCCCCCCCTTCCCTCCTCCTCCCCCCTTCCCTCCTCCTCCCCCCTTCCCTCCTCCTCCCCCCCTTCTCCCCCCCTTCCCTCCTCCTCCCCCCCTTCCCTCCTCCTCCCCCCCTTCCCTCCTCCTCCCCCCCCCCTTCCCTCCTCCTCCCCCCCCTTCCCTCCGCCTCCCCCCCCTTCCCTCCGCCTCCCTCCCCTTCCCTCCGCCTCCCTCCCCTTCCCTCCGCCTCCCTCCTCCCCTCCCCTCCTCCCCCCCCCTCCCCCCTCCCCCCTCCCCCCCTCCCCTCCTCCCCTCCTCCCTCCCTCCTCCCTCCCCCCCTCCCTCCTCCCTCCCCCCTCCCTGTAAACAATTTGATAAACGAGAGATAGAAAAAAAGTGGTCCATTCTCAAAAGTACACATATATATGTAGGAAGTACACATATATGTGCAAGAAGGAACTGCAGGAGCGTATTATATGCATATTATATAATAATTATATAATAATTACATTGCAGATGCGTATTATATGTTTATTACCTAATATATGTGTGTGTGTGTGTGTGTATTACCTTGTATACATACATACATATGTGTGTGTATAGGAAAATAACTGGAGATGCTGGTACAAATTGAAGGTATCACAAAATGCTGGAGTAACTCAGCAGGTCAGGCAGCATCTCGGGAGAGAAGGAATGGGTGACGTTTCGGGTCGAGACCCTTCCTCTCTCCTAGATGCTGCCTGCGGGGTCCCGGGCTGTGATTGGCCGGCAATTGGCGGGACCCGATTAGCTGGTGTCAGACGCGCGGGATCCTATTGGTCGGCGGGGCCGCGGGCTGTGATTGGTCGGCGGGGCCGCGGGCTGTGATTGGCCGGTGGGGGGGATGACGAGGAAGGGAGGGTCGGGGGTAGTGGGAAACAACATGGCGGACACGTCGGGCAAAGGTCCCGGCCGCGGCTTCTACCTGAACACGGTGCTCAGCCTGGCCCGCTCCCTGGCCGCGCACAAGCCGGCCCCCATCGACAAGGTGAGTGCTCGGCCGCCGATCCCTCCTCAGGAGCGGGGGGTTCTTCCGGCATTGATGTCCTATAGTTATGCATCGGCAATGAGAACCTTCCAGCATTGAGGTCCATCGGCAATTATATCCTCAGGGATTGGGTCCCTGACGGGATTCCCCCTGCATTGAGGTCCTCCAGCATTGAGGTCCCCCAGCATTGAGGTCCCCCAGCATTGAGGTCCCCCAGCATTGAGGTCCCCCAGCATTGAGGTCCCCCAGCATTGAGGTCCCCCAGCATTGAGGTCCCCCAGCATTGAGGTCTATCGGCAAAAGGATCCTCCAGCAATGAGGTCCCCCAGTATTGAGGTCCTCCAGCATTGGGTTCAACCGGAGCGGGGTTCTTCCATCATTGAGGACCTCCAGCATCGAGGACCACCAGCATCGAGGACCACCAGCATCGAGGACCTCCAGCATCGAGGACTTCCAGCATCGAGGATCCCCAGCATCGAGGATCCCCAGCTTCGAGGACCCCCAGCATCGAGGATCCCCAGTATCGAGGACCCCCAGCATCGAGGACCCCCAGAATCGAGGACCCCCAGAATCGAGGACCCCCAGCATCGAGGACCCCCAGCATTGAGATCCACCAGCAGTTCAGACCTCCAGCATTGAGTTCCATCGGTATTGAGATCCACCAGCACGATGGTCCTCCACCATTGGGGTCCTCCAGGAGCCGGAGTCCGCCAGCACTGAATGGATCTGATCAGCTGTTGCCTTCTGCTTCCGTGTCATCAAGTTGGACAGAGTACAGAAGAGACTCATCAGGATGTCACCTGTTGGTTTTGTCCCATTCCAGCTCCCCAGACCTAGAACCTCCTCCAGTTAAGTGCTGACCACTCTACCTACCGAGGGAAATCTCTGCTGTCATCCTGACCGCAGTCTTCATCCCGCACTTGAAGAAGTGCGTGCCATGAACAACAAACATGACCCAACACCTTTCCCATCATTGCCTGGGGCTTCAGCCAAGCAACTCCTGTGAAGGGCGACCAAAACTACACACAAATTCAGTCTAGCACGTAGCTGTAGCATGACTTGCTGTTAGCTGTGCTCATATTGAATGGTGAGATGTGCCAGAGTGGTAGCAGTAATTCTGTGCTGTAATCTATGGTATTGTGGCCTCTGAGAGGTGCCACAGTATACTCTTTATCCTATCATCCATTGAAGGTCACTAATTAATTCACATTCACGCTCTTTCTATTTACATGTCATAGATTTGGAAATAAAATTATACAGGCCTTATATATTTGAGTCTGTCAGTACAATTTGGTGCTTTGTGCTTTTTGTTACAACTGCGAAGATTGAAATAAACTTTCTCTTGCAGGTGGAGAAGTTACTGTGCATGTCCCCCGTGGACTTCCATGGCCATTTCCAGCTCGACGAACGGCGCAGAGATGCTGTTATTGCACTGGGCATTTTTCTGACAGAGTCAAGCCTTCAGGTAACTCTTTTATGCCCCTTCCTGCCAAAGGGTGTAGTTTAGTGTTAGTTTAGTTAAGAGACACAGCGTGGAAACTTTTTGATTAGTACGAGTGTCAGAGGTTGTGGGGAGAAGGCAGAAGAATGGGGTTAGGAGGGAGAGATAGATCAGCCATGATTGAATGACGGAGATGACTTGATGGGCCGAATGGCCTAATTCTACTATTCCTTATGACCTTATGAAACCGGCCCTTCGGCTCACCGAGTCTGCGTTGGCCTGTGATCGCCGCGCACTAACACTATACTACACACCAGGGACAATTTACAATTTTACCAAGCGAATTAACCTGCAAACCTGTACGTGTTTGGAGTGTGGGAAGAAACCGGAGAAACCCACGCAGGTCAGGGGGAGAATGTGTAAACTCCGTACAGACTGCACCCAGAGTCAGGGTTGATCCGGGGTCTCTGGCGCTGTAAGGCAGCAACTCTACCTCCACTTCACAGTAGTTCGGCAAGCACCACTTGTATCGTCCAAAATGGTACAACTTGCTGGAGTAACTCAGCGGGTCAGGCAGTATCTATGGAGAACATGGATACGTAACATTTCCGGTCGGGAACTTCAGTCTGTATGTTTCGTCTGACCCGTTCAGTTACTCCAGCACTTTGTCCTGTTTTTTGCAAACCTGCATCTGCACTTCCTTGTTTTTACCATCCAAAATGGTGTTGAACTTTACTAGACTTTACCTGATTGCATTTGTGATTTGAGCAAATTATGAGGCTGAGCTCTTCATTGCATTTACTCTGAGCATGTCGTTACATTTCATATGGTTTTCTTCACTTCATCGTTTTCCCTAACTCTCACAGCGTGCAGCGGGTAGAGCAGCTGCCTCACAGTACCAGAAACCTAGGTTTCGACCCCGACCTCCGCAACTGTACAATATATCTTTATTGTCATTGTACAGGGGTACAACGAGATTGGGAATGCGTCTTCCATACGATGCAATAAATTAATTAGTTAATCAGTATAAATTTAGACAACCTAGTGAAACAAAATTAGAAACAGTTTAAAACAGAATAAAGTTCAAGTAGGTCTGTGCCGGTTCACTGTGCGATGTGACCATCCGGCTCAGCAGGACCGGTTCATAGCAGCTATGGCCCTGGGGATGAAGCTGTTCCTGAGTCCGGAGGTGCGGGCTTAGAAGGCCTTGTAGCGTCTGCCCGATGGTAGAATTTCGAACAGACTATTGCAGGGGTGTGAGGAGTTTTTGTGAAGGCTGGTGGCTTTTCCAAGGCTGGTGTTCTGATAGTCTTCTGAGCTATTTGGACTACCCGCTGAAGAGCTCTCCTCTCTGCCTCCGTGCAGCAGGGATGCCATGCGTTAGGATGCTTTCTATGATGCATCGGTAGAAGGTCATCATCAGCTGTTGGGGCAGACCAGACTTTTTCAGTGTTCTCAGATAGAACAGTCGTTGCTGTGCATTCTTGACCGGTGCAGCGGTGTTAGTGGACCATGTGAAGTCCTCCGAAATGTGAGTGCCCAGAAACTTGAAGCTGGACACTCTCTCCACACTGTCCCCATTGATAAAGATCGGAGCGTATTCCCCGTTGTGTGGAGTTTGCACTTTCTCCCTGTGGTTTTCCACCAGGTACTCCGGTTTCCTCCCATGTCCAAAAGACTGTGCTTACAAACCGGTTGTGCTGCTGCAACTGTTCCATTTCAGTACATATGACAGTAAAGCACTTGACATACGGGATTGGAGGTTAATTGGCCTCTAGTGTGTGTAGTAGATTTTCCCTAGTGTGTAGTCTGGCCGCCTGCGAATGCTGCGGGAACGGCTGCGACTCGTCTCCGGAGGCTCCGGCGCGGGCCGCGTGGACGTCGGAAGCCCGCAGGCCCCTGGATGGGGGCCGACATCGGGAGCTCCGGCAGCGGCAGAGGCAGCGTGTTCGCCCGCCCCGAATCGCGGGGCTTGGGTCGGCCCGCCGTGGACCTTTCACCATCCGGCGCGGCCTGGAATAGGCCGCGGGATTTTTCACCGCCCAGTGTGGGCTTCAATATCGGGAGCCCCGACCGACCCGACGTGGCAACTCCAACAGCCTGACCGCGGGACAAGACGGCAGGGAAGAGAAAAAGACATTCTGGCCTTCCATCACAGTGAGGAGGGACTGGAGGAGACTCCTTTTTGTTTGGTGTTAGTTGTGATTGTATGTGTTATTGCATTTTTATTGATTAATCTTATTGGTCTTATTGTTCAACTGCGGGTAATGTTTCATTTTACTACACATTTATGTGTATGTAACAAATAAACGACTATTGATTGACTATTGAGGGAGTGGAATGGAAAGTGGGACAACACAGAGCTAGTGTGAACGATGGTGGGCTGACAACCCTATTTCCAAGCTGCATCTCTGAATTAAACTTAATTTCTTACAATTCGCCAAAATATGATTTCACCAGAATAAATATTTCCGAGTGCATTTTTTTAAAGACTTCATTACGGTCAACTCATGAAATGATTTGATTTGGAACATATAAACAATTTGATCTTTTTTCCCCTCACAGCATAAAGAAACTGTCGTTCCCTATCTGCTCCGGCTTCTGAAAGGATTGCCGAAAGTCCAATGGATTGAAGACAGCTTGGGGAGAAAGAATCGAGGTAATGCCATCTCAATTTATGTAACCTGTTACGAAAGAGAATTAATGTGAGCTATTTAGGGTTTGAAACGGCAGTGCTGCTGTAAAACTATGTTCATGATCCTCACAATATAAGTGTGTCAGGGGTTCCGGGGAGAGGCAGGAGAATGGGGTTAGGAGGGATTAAATTGAGGACATTGCTTATTTGTTTATTTACATTGTCACTTAACTGTTATTTTAAAAGGAGCTTATGGTGGCAGTACATTTCTAAATAACGGCAAGTGTTCATTATGACAGGTACAATAATAGCATTGAAGAGACTTTTAGATCGGCACATGGATATGCAGGGAATGGAGGGATATGGATCATGGGCAGGTGGGTGAGAGTTAATCTTGGCATTAAGTTCAGCACAGACATTTGTGGGGTGATAAAGGCCCCATCACACAGCTGGGATTTAAAAATTTTTTTTTTAGATTTAGAGATACAGCGCAGAAACAGGCCCTTCGGCCCACCTAATCCGCACCGCCCAGCGATCCCCGCACACTAACACTATCCTACACCCACTAGGGACAATTTTTACATTTGCCCAGCCAATTAACCTACAAACCTGTACGTCTTTGGAGTGTGGGAGGAAACCGAAGATCTCGGAGAAATACCACGCAGGTCACGGGGAGAACGTACAAACTCCGTACAGTGCAGCCCCCCTAGTCAGGATCGAACCTAAGTCTCCGTCGCTGCATTCGCTGTAAGGCAGCAACTCTACCGCTGTGTCACCGTGCCGCCGATTATTTGGCTCTCTTCATAATTTAGTGGATTCATTTTCAATTCATAGTTTCTGGATTGATTGTCCCGTATCATAAAGTCCTCTCATTCTAAAGTCACATTCGAAGGGCCTGCTTCAAAGCTGTATCTCTAAAGATCAGGGTTGAACTCGGGTGCTATGAGGCAGTGGCTCTACCAGCTGTGACACTGTCATTTTTTATTCTGTCATTTGATTTCATCATGTTAAAGATATCTTTTGACCCGTATTGTCCTATTTCCTTCTTGTGCTATCACTTATAAATGGAAAGTTGTTGAAGGGGACGTTTAAATGTTGCTTTGTGTTTCTACCTTGCAGGAAAGCTTCCTGTTGCTGAAAACTTCAGCTTCTGTTTAGTAACTGTACTTTTCGATGTGGCCCAAAAAGAATCCACGTTAAGAGTACAGGTGAGACATGGCGCTGATACCGATAGAATATTCATTTTGTTAGAAATGCCTGTAATGTGGAATTTTAAGTTTTTTGATTTGATTTAATGCCATGCACTATTGGAAAAATTGTTCTAATTCTAAATCAGGAGTAAGCATTAAACTGTTTGATGTAAATTACACATATTGTCTGAAGAATAGGATATATATTTTATAGAAATAAATATATTACATTTGACATTGATATATTTACATTATACATTATATATATTTATATATTCCCGGTTGGATTTGGAGGCAGCGAGTTCAGGAATTCCCTGCGGCCATTTCCCTATAGAAGGGGATGGATACGGACACGTTCATAAGTTCAAGGAGCAGAACTTAGCCATTTGGCTCTTCAAGTCTACTCCGCCATTGGCTGATCTAACTCTCCCTCCTAACGCCATTCTCCTGCCTTCTCCCCACAATCCCCAGCACCCCGACTGATCGAGAATCTATCTATCAATACCTTAAAAAGATCCATTGACTTGGCCTCCACAGCGCTCTGTGGCAACAAAATCCACAGATTCACCACCATCTAGCTAACAAAATTCTTCCTCTCCTTTCTAAAGGAATGTCATTTTATACTGAGGCTGTAGGACCTCTGGTCCGAGACTCTCTCCCACTAGTGGAAACGTACTCTCCACATCCATTCTATCTAGGCCTATCGCTGTTCGATATGTTGCAATGAGGTCTCCCCCTCATCGTTCTAAACTCCAGCGAGAATTCTCTGCCTCAGAAGGCAGTGGAGGCCAATTCTCTGAATGCATTCAAGAGAGAGCTAGATAGAGCTCTTAAGGATAGCGGAGTCAGGGGGTATGGGGAGAAGGCAGGAACGGGAGGCAGGAACGGATTGAGAATGATCAGCCATGATCACATTGAATGGTGGTGCTGGCTCGAAGGGCCGAATGGCCTACTCCTGCACCTATTGTCTGTTGTCTATTGAGAGCAGGCACTGAACCTTTTGGATACAGTTGAAGGGGATGACTGTTCAATGGACAGCACCTGCCAGTTGCACCGGGCCTGGCTCTGTACCAGTTAGAGAGTTAGTTTATAGACACAAAGTGCTGGAGTAACTCAGCGGTTCAGGCAGCATCGCTGGAGAAAAGGGAACCCGTTGTGTTACACCATCACTTTGTGTCTGATCTTCGGTAGAAAATCAACATCTACAGTTCCTTCCCGTACAGTTAGTTTAATTTATTGTCACGTGTACTGAAGTACAGTGAAAAGATTTTTGTTGCGTGCTATCCAGTCAGCGGAAAGACTGCACACGATTACAATCAATCCGTCCACAGGGCCCAGATACAGGATAAAGGGAATAACGTTTGAGTGATAGTGATACGAGAATAATTAGTTTGGGGGAAATTTTAACCAAAATTTAACTGTCCCTTTAAGTGTGGATGGCATCGATTTTATGTACAGGTTTCAAGTTGTAAGTTGCCTCTGGATATATCTATTTTCCTCAGTTTAGTTCCTCCTTATAGTTTATTGTCACGTGTACCGAGGTACAGTGAAAAGCTTTTGTTGCGTGCTAACCAGTGGGCAGGAAGACAATACATGATTACGATTGAGCCATTTACAGTGTATAGATACATGACAAGGGAATAACGTTTGGTGCAAGGTAAAGCCAGCAAAGTCCGATCAATGATAGTCCGAGGATCACCAAAGAGGTAGAAAGTAGTTCAGCGCTTTCTCAGCGTAACACTATTTCAAAGTTGCATTTCTATAATTTTATCATTTTAATATTTCTTAATTATTTTCAGATTATCAAGGCTATATTGGATGTAATGGAAGTGCTGTTGGTCATGTGTCTGGCACCTCAAACTCAGGATAAAGGTACTGGAAACATCATATTCAGAATGCTACTATCAAAAATATTCTTCATCGCACAATTGTAAAAATGTTCATCAGTGCAAAGAAGTTGCTTCCAGACTTGGTTCACATAGTAGGGTTAAGGGTGCAAAGAGATGTTTAGTTAATGTGGCGCAGTGGTAGAATTGCTACCTCTCAGCGCCAGACACCCGTGTTCGATCCTGACTGTGGGTGCTTCTTGTGGGAAATTTGCACCTTCCGCCTGTGGCTGCGTGGGTTTTCTCCGGGCGCTCTGATTTTTTCCCACACTCCAAAGATGCGCGGGTTTGTAGGTGAATTGGCTTGTGTAAATTGTCCCTAGAGTGTGGCATAGAACTGGTGTTATGGCGGTGATTACTATGTCGGCACGGACTCGGCAAGCCGAAGGGCCTGTTTCCACGCTGTACAGTATATCTAAACTAAACGCCGGAAATATCTGGAACTCTCACTGGGATTGAGAGAGCTGGCATTAGTGGCCATATGTTCCGTGGTATCATGGGGTGAACATGATTTCCATTGAGAAACTGCTCTGGTGTCTATGGTGTAAACCAGCATCTGCAGTTCCTTCCTACACAAGTCTGATCAAGGAGAGTCCGAGGGTCACCAACGAGGTAGATAGCAGCTCAGAACCGCTCTCTGGTTGTGATAGAATGATTCAGTTGCCTGATAATAGGTGGAAAGAAAGAATCCCTGAAACTGGACGTGTGCGTTTTCACACTTCGATACCTTTTGTCTGTTTTACTTTCGATATCTGTTTTCGTAACGAAGTCTCTTAAGTTCCTTTTTTACATATTCTTTTGATTAGCTTTGTGGCATTAAACAGTGTTTCCCTTTCACAGAAAGCATGTGTCGCTGCACGGTGCCATGTTTGATTGGGATTGGAAGAGCGTTTGGCCGTTACAGTTACACAGAGGAATCTCTCCTTTCCAAGCTGTTTCCCAAAATCACGGCACAGTCACTGAAGGCACCGAGTGAGACGGACGGACTGAGGCGTCGTTCCTTCAACGACTTCCGATCCATCCTCCCCAGCTCCCTCCTGACCGTCTGCCAGTCATGTGACAGCTTGAGGCAGAAAACCAACAGTGTGACAAATGTCTCCCAGGTTAAATTCTTTTCCAATTTTTCTCACCGCTATGGGTGTACCTTTTTGTACAATGGCAATTCTTCCCTCCGATCATAGTTTATAGTTTAGTTAATGGTTGCGTGTGCCGAGGTACAGTGAAAACATTTTTTTGTTGCTTGCTATCCAGTCAGCAAAAAGACCAATACAGGATTACAATTGAGCCGTCCACAGTGTACAGATATAGGATAAAGGGAATGACGTAGCACGGTAGCACAGCGGTAGAGTTGCTGCTTTACAGCGAATGCAGCGCCGGAGACTCAGGTTCGATCCTGACTACGGGTGCTGCACTGTAAGGAGTTTGTACGTTCTCCCCGTGACCTGCGTGGGTTTTCTCCGAGATCTTCGGTTTCCTCCCACACTCCAAAGACGTACAGGTATGTAGGTTAATTGGCTGGGTAAATGTTAAAAAAAAAAAAAAAATTTAAAAAATTGTCCCTAGTGGGTGTAGGATAATGTTAATGTGCGGGGATCACTGGGCGGCACGGACTTGGAGGGCCGAAAAGGCCTGTTTCCGGCTGTATGTATATGATGATGATATATGATGATGATGACGTTTAGAGCAAGGTAAAGTCCAATTAAAGACAGTCCAAGGGTCTCCAATGAGGTTGAAGGGAGGTCACAACCGCTCTCTAGTTGGTGATAGGACGGTTCAGTTGCCTGAACACAGCCGGGAAGAAACTCCCTGAATCTGGAGATGTGCGTTTACACACTTCTGTGCCTCTTGCCTGATGGGAGAAGAGGGAATGGCCAGGGTGGAACTGGTCCTTGATGATGCTGCCGGCCTTGCCGTGGCAGCGTGGTGTAGATGGAGTCAATGGAAGGGAGGTTGGTTGGGGTGATGGTGCAGGCTACACCCACAACTCTGCGAGACTATTGTTGTCTTGGATGGAGATGTTCCCAAACCATGCTGTGATGCGTAATTAAGGTGGAGAACAGGAGCCTTGGTCGGCTATAACCAAAGTCCGCTATATAAAGGTCTCTCACTGCCTCAGAAGGCAGTGGAGGCCAATTCTCTGAATGCATTCAAGAGAGAGCTGGATAGAGCTGTTAAGGATAGCGGAGTCAGGGGATATGGGGAGAAGGCAGGAACGGGGTACTGATTGAGAATGATCAGCCATGATCACATTGAATGGCGGTGCTGGCTCGAAGGGCCGAATGGCCTCCTCCTGCACCTATTGACTATTGTCTTATTGCAAGGGTTTACTGTATTCACTTAAACGTCCAGAATTTGATCCTGCATGTTGAATCTTGTCGTTGCCCAGGATGTCAGCATGATTACTTCAATTCAATGTCATGCTTTCTAATTCCTCTGTGCCCTAATCCGTCTTTCATTAACATGCAGGGAAGTCCAGAACGTTCTACCGCTATCCCTACCTCACCTGGAGGGACCAATCTGCAATACTTTGAAGGTAAGTCTTAATGGTGGCAAAACGAGCACCACTGATCCTTAAATGGAAAACCATCAGTATTTAAAATGCGGGTCAGGCAGCATCCGTGGTGAGAGAATCAAAGTTAATATGAACTGTTTCTCAAATTCAGTGACTCACTGATACTTTATTGTCACATGTACCTCGGGACAGTGAAATGCTTTGCTTTGCTCACAACCCAGTAAAATTATCTATTGGACCTTAACCAGGCAGTACACGTTTCCCGGCGCCGACTAAGTTACAAAAGTCCCTTCGATAAAGTGCCGCACGTCAGGCTGCTAGGGAAGATGAGAGCCCATGGTATTAAAGGGAAGAGACTAGCATGGATAGCGGGTTAGCTGGATGGCAGAAGGCAAAGAGTTGCAATAACAGGTGCTTTTTCGGGTTGGCTGCCAGTGACTAGTGGAGTTCCACAAGGGTCGGTGCTGGAGCCGCCTCCCTCCCCTCCCTTAGACAATAGGTGCAGGAGGAGGCCATTCGGCCCTTCGAGCCTGTACGCACCGCCATTCAATGTGATCATGGCTGATCATTCTCAATCAGTACCCCGTTCCTGCCTTCTCCCCATACCCCCTGACTCCGCTATCCTTAAGAGCTCTATCTAGCTCTCTCTTGAATGCATTCAGAGAATTGGCCTCCACTGCCTTCTGAGGCAGAGAATTCCACAGATTTACAACTCTCTGACTGAAAAAGTTTTTCCTCATCTCCGTTCTAAATGGCCTACCCCTTATTCTTAAACTGTGGCCCCTGGTTCTGGACTCCCCCGACGTTGGGAACATGTTCCTGCCTCTAACGTGTCCAACCCCTTAATAGTCTTATATGTTGTATGTTAATGATTTGGATAAGGGGATTGAAGGCTTTGTGGCCAAGTTTGCCGATGATGCTAAGATAGGTGGAGGGGCAGGCAGAGTAGTGGAAGCAAGGACTCTGCAGAAGGACTTGGACAGGTTGGGAGAGTGGGCAGAGAAGTGGCAGATGAAATTCAATGTAGGAAAGTGCGGAGTCGTGCATTTTGGTAATAAGAATAAAGGCGATGATGATTTTCTAAATGGAGGGAGAATCCAGCAGTCGGAGGTGCAAAGGGCCTTGGGAGTGCTGGTGCTGGACTCCCAAAATGTTAACTTGCAAGTCGAATCGGTCGTAAGGAAGGCAAATTCAACATTTAAATCAAGAGGAAGGGAATACAAAAACAGGGATGTAATGCTGAGGCTCTATAAGGTGATGGTCAGGTCGCATTTGGAGTACCGAGAGCAAATCTGGGCCCCATATCTGAGGAAGGATGTGCTGGCTCTGGAGAGGGTCCAGAGGAGGTTTACAAGTGGCAGTACGCGGCCTCTTTGCCAGGTCCCCCATCATTCTTGGCGTTCCCCCCTTCGTTCTCGTCTAATATTAGCTCTGTTTCTCTTTTCTACAGATGCCGTTCAATGTGCTGTGCTTGCAACATCTTTTGTTTCTATTTCAGATTTCCAGCGTCTACAATTTTTCTTGATTTTGATTAATATTTAACACCGACTCTGTCGTTGCATTCCAAAGAAACCTTGCGCTATAGAAAACCGCATTGTAAAGCAAGTTGTGTCGTTGGGGATAAGGGGGTTTGGGACTCGAGAGCTACAGGCTCAAGTTATCATTCCCACAAGGTTTTCTAAACTAAAGGTCTTTTCAAGAGCAATAAATTTAATTTTGTGGCCGCCAGCGACATTGGTTAATAGAGTAACGTTGCACAAGTGTCAGTGGAAGCGATTGCTTGTCAGATTCCATGTCCACGTGTGATTCAAGTAGCAATGGTGTCTGATTACTGCACAGAGGTTACATTGAAACAGTTTTTTTTGGTCCCTTATACTGTTTAAATCCAAGGCAGCTTTTTTTTGTGTATTAACCAGTATCTGCAGTTCGGTCTTTCTACATTTTGATGCCAGTAGAAAGCTCGGTTTAGTTTAGAGACACCGCATGGAAACAAGCTCTTCGACCCACCGAGTCCATGCCGACCATCGATCCTCGGTCAACTGGTTTATGTAATCCCACTTTAGCACCCAACACACCAGGAGCAATTTTGGTCCCCGTCAGGGAGTAGGAGTGATCTTACGCAGACCCAACAGAACAGTCGTTATTTCCAGTTTAATTGGTTGTTTATTGAAGTAGTTGTACAAACAAGAAGATGAACATACCAGGCTTTCCTTATTGCGCATACAAGTCATAGCTGACTGCTCTGTCCCTGGTCTGGTCCCAGGTCTCAGGTCTGGTGAGAACTTTATGCTCTCCCTCCCTGTGTCTGCCACTCCCTGACCCTGAGGCCCATATATATACACCACCCTGTGCATCTAATGACTGCCCCAAGTGTCCAAAATAATACAGCAAGATCTAACTAGACAAAATAATATAATATGCCAACAGTAGCTACTCTAAACTTAAATGGCTCCTACAATGACTGTTTTTAGGCAGGGAAGTCTTTCAGCTAGCCCTGATCTTTATCAACGGGGACAATGTGGAGAGAGTGTCCAGCTTCAAGTTTCTGAGCACTCACATTTCGGAGGACCTAACATGGTCCAATAACACTGCTGCGCTGGTCAAGAAGGCACAGCAACGACTGCTCTACCCGAGAACACTGAAGAAGTCTGGTCTGCCCCAACAGCTGCTGATGACATTCTACCGCTACACCACAGAGAGCATCCTAACACATGGCATCCCTGTGTGGTACCTCAGCTGCACGGAGGCAGAGAGGAAAGCTCTTCAGCGGGCAATCCATAGAGCTCAGAGGACCATCGGAACACAGCTACCAGCCTTGGAGGGCATCTACAACACATGATGCCTCAGAAAAGCCACCAGCATCCACAAAGACTCCTCACACCCCTGCAACAGTCTGTTCGAACTTCTACCATCGGGCAGACGATACAAGGCCTTCTACTCCCGCACCTCCAGACTCAGGAACAGCTTCATCCCCAGGGCCAGAGCTGCTATGAACCGGTCCTGATGAGCCGGATGGTCACATCGCACAGTGAACCGGCACAGACCTACTTGCACTTTATTCTGTTTTAAAACTGTTCTAATTTGTTTCATTGGGTTGTTTAAATTAATACTGACTAGCTAATTAATTTATTGCATCGTATGGGAGGCGCATTCCCAATCTCGTTGTACCCCTGTACAATGACAATAAAGATGTATTGTATTGAATTGCTATTTGTGAAACCATAAACCTTTGCTCTCTGTGTTGCAGGTGCATACCTACCAGATGGCAGTGCTCTGGATCCCCACTATTACTTTTCAACCATCAGCTCGAGTTTTTCAGTCTCCCCTTTGTTCACGGGCTGCAGCACGAAGGAATTTCATATCCCGCTTGAAAACCTCCGGCAGCTGCTTCAAATGGTACGGTTACTTTCCACCCAAATCTAAACAAGCTTTCAATCCGTCCTTCCCAGCATAATATGTTTTCTGGCATGGACATTTTTATGTCATAAGTGATAGGAGTAGTATTAGGCCATTCGGCCTACCAAGTCCACTCTGCCATCCAGTCATGGCTGATCTATCTCTCCCTCCTAACCCCATTCTCCTGGCTTCTCCCCATAACCTCTGACACCCGTACTAATCATAGATTCATACAGCATAGAAAAAGGCCCTTCAACTCATCGTGTCTGTACCGACCGATCATCGTATGTTTATCCACACAATGCCCATTTTTAGTTTGGGGTAGGCACAAAATGCTGGAGTAATTCAACGGGATAGGCTGCATCTCTGGCGAGAAGGAATGGGTGACGTTTCGGGTCAAGACCCTTCTTCAGACTGACCATTTTTAGTTTGGTTTAGAGATACAGCGCGGAAACAGGCCCTTCGGCCCAACGAGTCCATGCCAACCAGTGAACCCCACATGCTAACACCATCCCACACACACTAGGGACAATTTACAATTTTACAGAAGACAATTGACCTTCAAACCTGCACGTCTTTGGAATATGGGAGGAATCTGGAGCACCTGCTGAAAACCCACGCAGGTCACGGGGACAACGTACAAACTCGGGACAGACAGCACCCGTAGTCAGTAGGCCCGTAGTCTACTGCTGCGCCACCGTGCCACTTGCTAAAGAAAGCCCATTTATGTTCCGACCTGAAACATGGCAGATCCATGTTCTCCAGAGATACTGCCTGACCCAGAGTCACTTCAGCGCTTTGTGTCTTTTTTTAAAATAAACCTCCACCTGCAGTTCCTTGTATCTACAGAGCAAACCAAGTTAGCTTGTCTGAAGAAGGGCCTCGACCTATAACGTCACCCGTTTCTTCTCTCCAGAGATGCTGCCTGTCCCGCTGAGTTACTCCAGCATTTTGTGTCTGTCTAAGATTTTAAACAAAATGGCTCCATTGAGCAAGAGCCGCAGAGCTTTGGGGAAGTGATCCCAGCTTTCTCAACCAAGTCGCCAATTTATTTTAAGTATTCCTAGGGTCAGATAAAATCAATAAAATAAAATAAAATTTCAACTCTCAGTCCAGCTATTGTAAAATTGCGTGTTTATAATAGTGTAATTATGAAGCAGATTATTGTTGACATACAAATGTCAATGGCTATTCTATAACGTAAGGGGAATCTCTTAAATTAATTTGATGATATTGTATTGTCATTTCCTGGCCTCTGCTTGGTTTATGTCTGCCCTGACGCGTACCCTCATGGAAAATAATAATTTGCCTTACAAATGGCAATGGTTGTTCAGTGGATTGAGTAATTCATTATAAGGTCGTAAGGAATAGGATTAGAATTGGCCCAATTGTCTACTCCGCCATTCAATCATGGCTGATCTATCTTTCCCTTCTAATCCCATTCACCTGCCTTCTCCCCATAACCTCTGACCCCTGTACTAATCAAGAACCTATCTATCTCTGCCTTAAAAAATCCACTGACTTGGCCTCCACAGCCTTCTGTGGCAATGAATTCCACAGATTCACCACCCTGTGACTAAATAAATTTATTTTCGTCTCCTTCCAAAAAAAACGTCCTTTGATTCTGAGGCCATGATCTCTAGTCCTAGACTCTCCCACTAGTGGAAACATCCTCTCCACATCCACTCTATCCAGGCCTTTCACTATTCTGTACGTTTCAATGAGGTCCCCCCTCATTCTTCTAAACTCCAGCGAGTACAGACCCATTGCCGACAAACGCTCATCATAGTTTAACCTCATTCCCGGGATTATGTACCTAAAGATATTTCTATGTTTCTTCCCCTAGGTTAAACGCATTGTTGCTGAGCCTGTTTTAAAAGCATTGGATGCAACCCTGACCGAGGTTATTGAGGTAAACGAAAGTGTGCTGTCATTGTTGTTTTAGCTGCTGCTTTGTTAATTCAGGATAAACTCATTGTTAATGTAGAGCAGCCCAACATTAATAGTGAATGGAGATAGACACAAAACGCTGGAGTAACTCAGTGGGTCGGGCAGCATCTCCGGAGAAACGGAATAGTGACATTTTTCGGTCGAGAGCCTTCATCAGACGTCTGATGAAGAGTCTCGATCCGAAATGTCACCTATTCCTTTTCTCCAGGGATGCTGCCTGACCCACTGAGTTACTGCAGCGTTTTGCGTCTATCTTTGGTGTAAACCAGCATCTGCAGTGCCTTTTTGCACAATAACAGTGAGAGAGGTGCCCAGTGGTTTAGCAGATTGCTAAATCTTTCACTGTCTTTTCGCTTCTGCAATCCGTGCTCAAATATGACGGGGCAGATTTGGGACAGAAATCTTTTCACTCATCGCCTGGGTGCTCAAGATTGCCAAAATGATGAGCTTTCTTGGCTTGTGACAGAATATCTGGCATGAGATAAGAAACTCAAAAGGATCCTGGATTTGAAGAACGTCACAGTGTTTGATTTCTCAAAGAAAGCCCCCTCACCGTTTGATTTCTCAAAGAAAGCCCTCTCACCTCCTCTCCCTGGCTGCCTGAGTCATTAAGGAGGCCAGCGCACTCTCTCTCTCTCTCTCTGGGTGTTCCGGTTACTGCAGAAGCAGAAAGTCATGTCAATGACCAGTTTAGTCTTTGGACCTTAGAGACCCAGCGCAGAAACAGGCCCTTCGGCCCACCGAGTCCGTGCCGACTCGCGATCGCCCCCCCTTACACTATCTCTACCCTATGCATTGAGGACAATTTACAATTTCACTGAACCCAATTAACCTGCAAATCTGGATGTCTTTGGAGTGTGGGTGGCAAGAGAGAGTTAGATAGAGCTCTTAAGGATAGTGGAGTCAGGGGCTGTGGGGAGCGGCCAGGAACGGGGTACTGATTGTGAATGATCAGCCACGATCACATTGAATGGCGGTGCTGGCTCAAAGGGCCGAATGGCCTCCTCCTGCACCTATTGTCAACCGGAGAAAACCCACGCGGTCACGGGAAGAATGTACAAACTCCATACGAAGGTATTTATTTCACAAAATGCTGGAGTAACTCAGCAGGTCAGGCAGCATCTCAGGAGAGAAGGAATGGGCGACGTTTCGGGTCGAGACCCTTCCTCAGCCTGAAGAAGGGTCTCGACCCGAAACGTCGCCCATTCCTTCTCTCCTGAGATGCTGCCTGACCCGCTGAGTTACTCCAGCATTTTGTGAATAAATACCTTCGATTTGTACCGGCATCTGCAGTTATTTTCTTACAAACTCCATACAGACGGCACCCGTGGTCGGAATTGAACCCTGGTCTCTGGCGCTGTAAGGCAACAACTCTACCACTGCGCCACTGTGCTCCCGTTTCCGTCAGGAGCCGGCGGCGTGGAACTGAATTCCACTCCTGTTTATAGACCACAGTTTGCAGACACTGCTTCGCAGTTCACCAGAGGATTTGGATGCTTGCAGAGGGATCTGCTCACTTCAAGAATTTTCTGCTTTATCTGAAAATAAATGTACCTGGGGTTTTTCCTTTGCTGCTTTAGTTAATTGCACTGGCGACAGATAAATGTGAACTAACACTGGACATAGGCTTAGTCTTGGAACTACGGCATCGCATCGAAAATACTTGCAGAGAACAAAGTCCACCACAATTTGTAATTGTGAGACATTAATCCGGGAGTCGTGCACTCTTGTGGGAAAGCTTGTTGTACGTGGTAATTGCCCATTTCCCTGGCAAGGTAACATGATGCTGCAACAATGGATGTTTCTGTGTACGTCCACAATCTGCTGCTCGCTGAACCCATAGACTGAGTGTACTGTAACTCCAGTATGTTAGCCTTTGTTGAAGCTTGTTTAGCACTGGAGGTTAGTAAGGAGAGGAAATTACAGAGCTCCTGGAGAGGGCCGGTGTGGGACTAATTGGATCGTTCCAAACCTCATCGCAGCACAATGGGCTGAACGAACATCATCTGCACTGTGGGATTCAGTGAGGATAAATAAGGGCATCAAAGGCTTACAGGGAGAAGGCAGGAGAATGAGGATGATGGGGAGATATAGATCATTGAATGGAGAGGCAGAGTCGATGGGTGGAATGGCATAATTTTACTCCTCTGTCTGTGCACTGTATTTTCTGCTCATGTTAAAACTGAGCCTGTTTAATTGTTTGAATTCTGACTGAAAGCATTGAGTGGCACAGAGGTGGAGTTGCTGCCTTACAGAGACCCGGGTTCGATGCTGACCACGGGTGCTGTCTGTACGGAGTTTGTACGTTCTCCCTGTGTGCCTTGCATGTGTTTTCACCGGGTACTCCGGTTTCCTCCCACGCTCCAAAGACGTGCAGGTTTGTAGGTTAACTGGCTTCGGTAAATTGTAAATCGTCCCTGGTGTGCATAGGATCGTATTAGGGTGGGGGGGGTGGGGGTTGCTGGGCGGCGAGAACTCGGTGGGCCGAAGGGCCTGTTTTTGTGCTGTATCTCTAAACTAAACCAAATGTGAAAAATGAGCCTTATGGACAATAGGCAATAGGTGCAGGAGGAGGCCATTCGGCCCTTCGAGCCAGCACCGCCATTCAATGTGATCATGGTTGATCATTCTCAATCAGTACCCCGTTCCTGCCTTCTCCCCATACCCCCTGACTCCGCTATCCTTAAGAGCTCTATCTAGCTCTCTCTTGAATGCATTCAGAGAATTGGCCTCCACTGCCTTCTGAGGCAGAGAATTCCACAGATTCACAACTCTCTGACTGAAAAAGTTTCTCCTCATCTCCGTTCTAAATGGCCTGCCCCTTATTCTTAAACTGTGGCCCCTGGTTCTGGACTCCCCCAACATTGGGAACATGTTTCCTGCCTCTAACGTGTCCAACCCCTTAATAATCTTATACGTTTCGATAAGATATGTTATGAATTGATGGAAAGAATTCTGAGCAAAAGCATTCAGTTTCAAAGATCCCATTTAAATATAATGCATCTGTTGGATCGCTAAAATGTACACCAAAATGTTTTTTGTGCATTTTGACATTTAGGCAAATGCTAATCTGGACCTGTACTACCGAAACTTCAGTGATCCTCTTTATGTCGTGGTCTTTAAAATGCTGAGGGACACATTGTATCACATGAAAGGTAAACGTCTCTTGCCAATGTTTAAGATGTTTAAAACGGAAAGACAGTACCGACGCTCCCCGTCTTACGGTGCTTTGACTTCCGATATTTCGACTTAACGATGACGCAAAATTCGTACACATTCATTAGAAGCCGTACTTTGAATTTTGATCTTTTCCCTGGCTTTTCCCGGACTCACAGCCCTCCGCTGCTGCCGCCGCCGCGCCGTTACCTCCTCAGCCCGGCCACAGCATCAACATTTACCCGCGGCCGCGGCTGCAGCAGCGTCACTCACACGGCCTCCCGGGCGCGGGCGCCGGTTAGCGAGGAGGCTTCGGGGAGCACTCAATGCATTTGCGTCCGGCGATATTTTCGATTTACAATAGACAATAGGTGCAGGAGGAGGCCATTCGGCCCTTCGAGCCAGCACCGCCATTCACTGTGATCATGGCTGATCATTCTCAATCAGTACCCCGTTCCTGCCTTCTCCCCATACCCCCTGACTCCGCTATCCTTAAGAGCTCTATCTAGCTCTCTCTTGAATGCATTCAGAGAATTGGCCTCCACTGCCTTCTGAGGCAGAGAATTCCACAGATTCACAACTGTCTGACTGAAAAAGTTTTTCCTCATCTCAGCTCTAAATGGCCTACCCCTTATTCTTAAACTGTGGCCCCTGGTTCTGGACTCCCCCAACATTGGGAACATGTTTCCTGCCTCTAACGTGTCCAACCCGTTAATAATATTATACGTTTCGATAAGATCTCCTCTCATCCTTCTAAATTCCAGTGTATACAAGCCTAGTCGCTCCAGTCTTTCAACATATGACAGTCCCGCCATTCTGGGAATTAACCTAGTAAACCTACGCTGCACGCCATCAATAGCAAGAATATCCTTCTTCAAATTTGGAGACCAAAACTGCACACAATACTCCACGTGCGATCTCACTAGGGCCCTGTACAACTGCAGAAGGACCTCTTTGCTCCTATACTCAACTCCTCTTGTTATGAAGGCCAACATTCCATTGGCTTTCTTCACTGCCTGCTGTACCTGCATGCTTCCTTTCAGTGACTGATGTACTAGGACACCCAGATCTCGTTGTACGTCCCCTTTTCCTAACTTGACACCATTCAGGTAATACTCTGCCTTCCTATTCATACCACCAAAGTGGATAACCTCACACTTATCCACATTAAACTGCATCTGCCATGCATTCGACCACTCACACAACCTGTCCAAGTCACCCTGCAACCTCGTAGCATCTTCCTCACAGTTCACACTACCACCCAGCTTTGTATCATCTGCAAATTTGCTAATGGTACTTTTAATCCCTTCATCCAAGTCATTAATGTATATTGTAAATAGCTGCGGGTTTGTCGGAACGCAACCCCATCGTAAGTCGAGGAGCTCCTGTACATGGTTACAATTTGTCCCTGCAGATTTACAGACCGCATTTGTGAAGGAAGTTCATGATTTTGTGCTGGAGCAGTTTAATAGCAGTCAGTCGGAGCTGCAGAAGATCTTGCATGATATGGACTACTTCCATCACGAGTTCAACCCCCTGAAACTCCGATGTCAAGCAAATGCGGCGTGCGTGGATTTAATGGTGTGGGCTGTTAAAGATGAGCAAGGTCGAGTATATTTGTCAGAGTCTCTAATGTTTTCTCTCTCTGTTTTCCGCTTTGTCTTAAAACCTGGAGGCAGCACCTTTGACCTGTTCCTGACCAGTATACTCGGGGAATGGCCACTGGTGAAACATAAGTTGGCAGTGAACAGGTGACGCCAATGCCAGCTCTGCTGCCTCGCAGCCCCAGAGAGCCGGGTTCTATCCTGACCTCAGTTACTGTCTGTGTGGAGCTTGCACGTTCTCCCTATGACCACTGGGGTCTCCTCCGAGCGCTCCGGTCTCCTCCCACATCCCAAAGACGTGTGGCTTTGTATGTTAATTGGCCCTCTGTAAATTGCCCCTAATGGTGTAGGAGGTGGATGGGAAAGTGGGATAACATGGAACCCGTGTGAACAGGTGTTAAATGGTCAGCATGGGTTGGATGTGCCTAGGGCCTGTTTCCATGCTGTGTATCTAAATAAACTAAACTAAACTAAACCAAAGAGACGACATTGAGCATACTTCCACAAGCAGGTCCCTTCCCCGAAAGGCAATTAAGGCCGGGTCAATTCTTAATTTGTGGTTGTTTTATTACATTTTGTTGTTACGAGGTTAATTGGGGATAGTGAGTCATGTTAGCTAAATTGTCAACATCGTGTTGGCTAAGTTTCTTATTCCTGCTCATTTATCGTGAGATGCATGAATGACTGTGCCTGGAATGATCGCCCTCGTATATTTAACTTGCTCATCCTTCCGATCAAGGCGCTGAGAATCTCTGCTCGAAACTTTCCGAAAAGCTGCAATCCAAGACGTCCAGTAAAATCATTCTCTCGCATATGCCATTGTTGATCTGCTGTTTGCAGGTAGGTTCAAAACTGAATATAAAGCGTTTGTATGCTTCCCGGTGGTGTGCTGTCAAAGCAGAACTCCACTAAGGGTTTTATCCATCTTAGGCCACCATCTATCTCAGTGCCGTAATAGAGTGGTCTACAGTTACAGGTACTCTGTATTAGTGGCACTGTTAAATCGAGGCCCCTTTTCGTACAGCAAGTCCCACCCCAATCCATTGGCATTTTTGAGCAGCAATAACAGGGTGAAAAATCAATTGTTTCAGTTTTAATTCATCGGATAAATTAAATCGCTGGAAATCTCCAGGACCGGACAATGTTTCCCCCTCTTCCAAGTCAAGTCAAGTCAAGTTTATTTGTCACATACACATACACGATGTGCAGTGAAATGAAAGTGGCAATGCCTGCGGATTGTGCAAAAAAAGAATTACAATTACAGCATATAAATTAAAGTTAATACAGAAAATAAAAATTTAGTCCCTGGAGTTATAATAGTTAACAGTCCTGATGGCCTGTGGGAAGAAACTCCGTCTCATCCTCTCCGTTTTCACATCGTGACAGCGGAGGCGTTTGCCTGATCGTAGCAGCTGGAACAGTCCGTTGCTGGGGTGGTAGCATAATCTTGTTTGCTCTCGATCTGCACCTCCTGATGTATAGGTCCTGCAGGGGGTGCGAGTGTAGTTCCCATGGTGCATTCTGCCGAACGCACTACTCTCTGCAGGGCCATCCTGTCCTGGGCAGAGCTGTTCCCAAACCAAACCCTCACGCTCTGTGCCGGACAACTGGCACCAGTCTACACAGACATTTTCAATCGGTCCCTGCAAACCTGCACTGTCCCTGCCTGCTTCAAAGTCTCCACTATTGTTCCCACACCCAAAAAGCCAAGGATTACTGGTCTTAATGACTACAGGCCTGTCGCACTGACCTCTGTAGTCATGAAGACCCTTGAAAGACCTGTGCTGGCCCAGCTGAAAAATATCACAAACCCCCTGCTGGACCCCCTGCAGTTTGCGTACGAGGCCGGTAGATCAGTGGATGACGCAGTCAATCTAGGCCTGCACTTCATCCTCCAGCACCTAGACCGCCAGGGGACCTATGCAAGGATTTTGTTTGTGGATTTTAGTTCTGCATTCAACACCGTTGTGCCAGAGCTACTACACTCCAAACTCTCCCAGTTGACTGTGCCTGAACCCCTCTGTCAGTGGATCATCAACTTCCTGACGGACAGGAACAGGTGAGGCTGGGAAAGCACATCTCGGACCTGCAGACCCTCAGCATAGGAGCACCGCAAGGCTGCGTACTCTCCTTTACTCTCTCTACACCAACGGCTGCACCTTCACAGACTCCTCTGCAAAGCTCCTCAAGTTTGCGGATGACACTACCCTGATTGGACTGATCTAGGATGGGAAGGAATTTGCCTACAGACAAGAGCTCAATGCTCTTAAGGCAGTGGAACTAATTGTAGACTTTAGAAGAGCTCCCCCTCCCCTCCCCCCACTCACCATCAAAAATACCACAGTCACATCTGTGGAGTCATTTAAGTTCCTTGGAATTATCATCTCCAGGGACCTTAAATGGGAGGCCACCATCGACTCCACGGTCAAACAGGCCCAACGGAGGATGTACTTCCTGCGGCAGCTGAGAAAACATAATCTGCCACAGGCAATAATGGTCCAGTTTTACACTGCCATCGTAGAGTTGGTCCTCACCATCTCCATCATGGCACATTCGGGTCGAGACCCTTCTGAAGAAGGGTCTTGTCGCAAAACGCCACCCATTCCTTCTCTCCCGAGATGCTGCCTGACCCGCTGAGTTACTCCAGCATTTTGGGCCTACCTTTGGTTTTGACCAGCATCTGCAGTTTTTTTCCTACAAAGTTTAAAGGAAACGTCCGGGCAAGTTTTTTTTTTACACAGAGGGTAGTGAGTCTGGAACATGTTGATGGGTGTTGGCAGAGGCAGGTTCAATGGTGGCTTTTCAGAGACTTTTTGTGGATAAACTGGGAATAGAGGGGTATGGATTATATGCAGGCAGATAAGACTTGGCATCATGTTCTGCACAGACATTGTGGGCAGAAGGGCCTGTTCTTGTCCTGTACTGTTCCATGTTCTATATGTGAACGTTTTTTTAAAGAGAGAAAAATTGGCCTTTCAGTTACTTAAATCCCAAAATCAGAAACCCCAAAACAAAGAAGGGAAGAGATTGAACTTTTGTTTCGCATTCCATCACAGTGAGGAATGTGGAGGAGTCACTGCAGTGGATGTTCATGTTAAAATGTATCTTGTGTGTCCTGTTGCTTTTTATTGGTATGACTGTGTGTCAAGTCAAATTCCTCGTATGTTGCAAAACATACTTGGCTAATAAAGTATGAGTATCAGTATGAAAAGACAATCACATTTTAAATGGTCAACTTGTTAATGGTGAGTGGGAAGGAACTGCAGATGCTGGTTTAACCTGAAGATAAACACAAAGTGCTGGAGTAACTCAGTGGGCCTGGCAGCATCTCTGGAGAAAACGGATGGGTGACTTTTCAGGCCGGAACCAAGTCGGATGTTTTGCTTGCTGGACCCGCTACACATGTTTACGGTTCATTGTGTTATTTTTCTTTTCTGACCAGGGTCTGGGGCATTTATGTGAGCGGTTCCCTGTTGCAGTTCATTCTGTCACAACATCGCTGCGGGATTTTTTAGTGATTCCATCGCCAGTACTTGTCAAGGTGTACAAGTACCACAGCCAGTATAATGCAGGTAAGGTGGCAGTCTAGCAGCTCAAATCTGCGGTTGGGGGCGGCACGGTGGCGCAGCGGTAGAGTTGCTGCCTTACAGCGAATGCAGCGCCGGAGACCCGGGTTCCATCCCGACTACGGGCGCCGTTTGTACGGAGTTTGTACGTTCTCCCCGTGTCCTGCGCAGGTTTTCTCCAAGATCTTCGGTTTCCACCCACACTCCAAAGACGTAATTGGCTTGCTATAAATGTAAATTGTCCCTGGTGTTTTTGGATAGCGTTAGTGTGCGGGGATCGCCGGTCGGTGCAGACTCATTGGGTCGAAGGGCCTGTTTCTGCGCTGTATCGCTAAACTGAACTAAAGAATGAGTCGCGGAACCAAAGAATGTTTTGTTTTCGTTGACTAAAACTTCTCGTGAAAAGTTTCTGAGGAGGAAAATTCTCGAATATGCAAGACAACTTGCAGCACACAGGTGAAAGTTTACTATGTTATATTTTGAATAGCCTTTGAGTATTTAAATAAACATTAAATTGAACATGATTATAAAAGACTTTCTGAACATATTTAGAATGATGAGGGGGGGGATCTCATTGAAACCTACCAGATAATTAAAGGTCTAGATAGCGTGGATGTGGAGAGGATGCTTCCAGTAATGGGAGAGTCTAAAACCAGAGGGCGCAGCCTCAGAAGAAAAGGACATGCCTTAGTTTAGTTTAGTTTAGTTTAAAGATACAGTGCGGAAACAGGCCCTTCGGCCCACCGGGTACGCGCCGACCAGCGATCCCCGCACATTAACACTATCCTACACCCACCAGGGACATTTTTTACATTTACCAAGCCAATTAACCTACAAACCTGTACGTCTTTGGAGTGTGGGAGGAAACCGAAGCTCTCGGAGAAAACCCACGCAGATCACGGGGAGAACATACAAACTCCGTACAGACAGCACCCGTAGTCAGGATCGAACCCGGGTCTCCGGCGCTGTATTCGCTGTTAGGCAGCAACTCTACCGCTGCGCCACCATGACTGCCTTCTAAATGGAGATGAGGTGAAATTTCTTTAGCCAGGAAGTGGTGAATCTGTGGAATTCATTGCCACAGAGCGCGGTGGAGGCCAAGTCAGTGGGTATTTTTAACGCAGAGATGGATGGGTTCTTGATTAGGAAGGGTGGCAAAGGGGGAGAAGGCAGGAACATGGTTGAATGATAGTTGACTCAAGGGGCTGAATGGCCCAATTCCTCTCCTGTGTCTTACAGCTTTATATTTCCTCCAAATGCTGTTTTATAAAATAGCTTTTGAAATTTGGTGCTGCTGCTATTTAGTTTTTCCTGCAAGTTGTCTTTATTTTTTTTAGCTGGAGCTGATATTAAGATAAGTGTGACAAATGAACACTCTGAGGCAACCGTGTTATCCCCAAAGAGAAACCAACCATCGATGTATGAACAACTGAGGGATATTGCTATAGATAACATCTGCAGGTAAGAAGAAAATAACCCTTCTTGGCAGGAATGCTGCGTCTATGAAACATCTTGCAATTATCTGGGCGTCTTTGTGTTTCGTGTAGTTTATGCTTATAGATATAGTGTGGAAACAGGCCCTTTGGCCCATCGAGTCCACGCCGACCATCGATCACCCCATACACTAGTTCTGTGCTATCCCACTTTTGCATCCTACACACTACGGTTCAATTTCCAGAAGCCAATTAAGCTACAAACCGTTATAAGTGTGGAGTGTGGGAGGTGACCGGAGCACCCGGAGAAAACCCACGCAGTTACTGGGAGAACTTACAAACTCCATACAGACAGCACCTCTCGTCCGAGAGGTTATCCACTTTGGCGGCAAGAACAGGAAAGCAGAGTATTACCTGAATGGTGGCCAATTAGGAAAAGGGGAGATGCAACGTGACCTGGGTGTCATGGTGCACCAGTCATTGAAAGCAAGCGTGCAGGTGCAGCAGGCAGTGAAGAAAGCGAATGGTATGTTAGCATTCATAGCAAGAGGATTTGAGTATAGGAGCAGGGAGGTTCTGCTGCAGTTGTACAGGGCCTTGGTGAGACCGCACCTGGAGTATTGTGTACAGTTTTGGTCTCCTAATCTGAGGAAAGACATTCTAGCCTTAGAGGGAGTACAGAGAAGGTTCACCAGATTGATCCCTGAGATGGCGGGACTTTCATATGAAGAAAGACTGGATAGACTAGGCTTATACTCGCTGGAATTTAGAAGACTGAGGGGGGATCTTATAGAAACATATAAAATTCTTAAGGGGTTGGAGAGGCTAGGTGCGGGAAGATTGTTCCCGATGTTGGGGAAGTCCAGAACCAGGGGTCACAGCTTAAGGATAAGGGGGAAGTCTTTTAGGACCGAGATGAGAAAACATTTCTTCACACAGAGAGTGGTGAGTCTGTGGAATTCTCTGCCACAGAAGGTAGTTGAGGCCAGTTCATTGGCTATATTTAAGAGGGAGTTAGATGTGGCCCTTGTGGCTAAAGGGATCAGGGGGTATGGAGAGAAGGCAGGTACAGGTTACTGAGCTGGATGATCAGCCATGATCATATTGAATGGCGGTGCAGGCTCGAAGGGCCGAATGGCCTACTCCTGCATCTATGTTTCTATGTTTCTGGTGCCGTGAGGCAGCGGCTCCACTGCTGTGCTAATGTGCTGCCCCTGTTATTTAGGTTGGTCATTTAATTGGCATCTGTAAATTTTCCCGTCGTGTGTAGGATGCGAAAGAGTGATATCCTAGAAATAGTGTGCAGGTGATCGATGGTCAGCGTGAACTCATTGAGCATCGCACTTCCAATTAATTACACGGTACATGTCGTCAGCTTTTTATACAAATGGGTGCGGTAAATATTTCACAAGACAAACAATGAAGTCGAGGCGTGTTTTGTCAATTTGTGTACCTTTGTTTCAGGTGGAGTACTGAGTGAATGATACTTTATTATGACATGTTACAGTGAAGTTCTTTGTTTTGCATCCCATAGACAAGGTATGCAAAGTGTTACTACGTAAAGGGCGCCGGCAAAGTTACAAACTACTCAATGTAGTTCCAATAGTCCCTCTTCATTTTTGGCGGCCCCCCCACGCCAAGTCTCCCTTTGCCTCGGCAGTCCCCCCACGCCAGGTCTCCCATTGTGTTAGTGGCCCCTCCACACTGGGTCCCTCTTTGTCTCGGCGGCCCCCCCCATGCTGGGTCCCTCGTTCTTCTCTCTGACCATTTTACCTGGGAAGACTCCTTGGTGTGAAGCCGCAGGACTTTTTTTTTCACGAACGGGCAAAAAAAAAAGGGGGCCTCGGTTTCTCTGAAGTGCTGTTATTTTTCTCCGCAGGTGCCTGAAGGCAGGATCTGCTGCTGACCCAGTAATCGTGGAAGCATTCTTGGCCAGTCTGTCCAATCGCTTGTACATATCCCAAGAGAGCGATAAGTGAGTAACACAAACTTCTCCCAAATCTGCTGTTCCAATTGTCGACAAGACCGTTAATGCCCTTTTACTTATTCACAAAATGCTGGAGTAACTCAGCAGGTCAGGCAGCGTCTCGGGAGAGAAGGAATGGGTGACGTTTCGGGTCGAGACATTATTTCGACTCCAGCATTTTGTGAATAAATCGATTTGTACCAGCATCTGCAGTTATTTTCTTATAATGCCCTTTCACTATTGCAGAAAGCAAGCTCAGAATCTGGAAGCAAGTTGGTGCAATAGATTTAATCTACTGTCAGCAATGTCGGCTTTTGAATTCCGAAAGCTTTATATCAATGCTATTTGCAAAACTGAATAATTACTTTCAGTGAAGCAAATCTTTCTAATCTAAAGGAAAGTAAGATACTGCAGTTTTTACACAATCCAACTTGCTTTCCACGATTAAAAGATGCATCTACTTAAAATAATATGCAAGCTTAAATTTTTGGTATTAAACAATGTCTTGGCATTAATAGCAATTGCATTTGAGAGAAACGTTCTACTTTCAGCCTCTTTTTTTAGTTTAGTTTAGAGATACAGCGCGGAAACAGGCCCTTCGGCCCATCGAGTCCACACCGACCAGCGATCCCCGCACATTAACACTATCCTACACACACTAGGGACAGTTTACAATTATACCAAGCCAATTAACCTGCAAACCTGCACGTCTATGGAGTGTGGGAGGAAACTGATGATCTCGTAGAAAGCCCGCGCAGGTCACGGGGAGAACGTACAGACCCTGTACAGACAGCACCCGTAGTCGGGATGGAACCCGGGTCTCCGGTGCTGCAAGCGCTGTAAGGCAGCAACTCCACCTCTGTGTCGCCCTGTGTTGTGGAGAATGGTGGTGGGTGGTGGAGGAAGAAACAACAGGAGCATTTAAGAAACCTTTACATAGGCACAGGGATCGGGAGGGATATGGATCTCGTGCAGGCAGATAAAATTATCTTGGCATCCTAAGGTAGACACAAAAAGCTGGAGTAATACAGCTGGTGATATAACCATATAACCATATAACAATTACAGCACGGAAACAGGCCCGTTCGGCCCTACCAGTCCACGCCGGCCACTTTCTCTGACCTAGTCTCATCTACCTGCTCTCAGACCATAACCCTCCAATCCCCTCCTATCCATATACCTATCCAATTTACTCTTAAATAATAAAATCGAGCCTGCCTCCAACACTTCCACCGGAAGCTCATTCCACACAGCCACCACCCTCTGAGCAAAGAAGTTACCCCTCATGTTACCCCTAAACTTTTGTCCCTTAATTCTGAAGTTATGTCCCCTTGTTGGAACCTTCCCCACTCTCAAAGGGAAAAGCCTACCCACGTCAACTCTGTCCGTCCCTCTTAAAATTTTAAAAACCTCTATCAAGTCCCCCCTCAACCTTCTACGCTCCAAAGAATAAAGACCCAACCTGTTCAACCTCTCTCTGTAGCTTAAGTGCTGAAACCCAGGCAACATTCTAATAAATCTCTGTACCCTCCATATAAGCTGGAGTAACACAGTGTGGAAACAGGCCCTTCGGCCCAACTTGCCCACACCAGCCAACGTGTCCCAGCTATACTAGTCCCACCTGCCTATGCTTCATCCATATCCCTCCAAATCTGTCCTATCCATGTACCTGTCTAACTGTTTCATAAACGTTGGGATAGTTAAACTCTGCAGGTCAGACGGCATCTCTGGAGTAAAGGGAAGGGTCGCGCTTCGGGTCAAGACCCTTCTTCAGACAGAAGCTTACTCCAGCTTTTTGTGTCCATCTTCGGTTTAAACCGGCATCTGCAGTTCCTACCTATACATATCATGGCATCCTGCCGGCACGGACACTGTGGGCTGAAGGGCCTGTTCCTGTGCTGTACTGTTCCACATTCAATGACATACTGTATACTGACTGCTGTGTTCTTTACATGTTGCTTTGGCTACTCTTTGATGACAGGATTGTTTAAACCTTTGTTTCACATGCTGCCTCTTGTGTTTTGTCCTTTGTAAACTAGTGGCGTTTCATGGTAAATAGCAGTTTATTAAATTCTTGGTCGAGTTGATGGGAATGTTAATTTCTTTGGCTTGTGGTGCAGGATTCAGATTTAAGTGCCTGAATTTGTTTGCCTGCCAGAATGAGATTGCACACAGCTGCTGCAATTTTTTATTTCTAAAAGATTTTTATCTTGTGATTCTCCTTTTCCTGAACCCCCCGAAATCATAATTAAAACCGGGCCAGCAGAATATTGCCTTGTGCAAGGCTCGAGTTTCTGTTGATGTGCAAGACCTGTTTTCGGCTAGCGGGCTTAACTGCAAGTTTATTTGTTTTGAGGGTTTTTGGTTCCAAGTGGAATGTAATTTGTGCATGGCAATAGACAATGGACAATAGACTATGGACAATAGACTATAGACGATAGGTGCAGGAGTAGGCCATTTGGCCCTTCGAGCCAGCACCACCATTCAATGTGATTATGGCTGATCATTCTCAATCAGTACCCCGTTCCTGCCTTCTCCCCATACCCCCTGACTCCGCTATCCTTAAGAGCTCTATCTAGCTCTCTCTTGAATGCATTCAGTGAATTGGCCTCCACTGCCTTCTGAGGCAGAGAATTCCACAGATTCACAACTCTCTGACTGAAAAGGTTTTTCCTCATCTCAGTTCTAAATGGCCTACCCCTTATTCTTAAACTGTGGCCCCTGGTTCTGGACTCCCCCAACATTGGGAACATGTTTCCTGCCTCTAACGTGTCCAACCCCTTAATAATCTTATATGTTTCGATAAGATCCCCTCTCATCCTTCTAAATTCCAGTGTATACAAGCCTAGTCGCTCCAGTCCCGCCATCCCGGGAATTAACCTAGTAACCCCACGCTGCACGCCCTGCATGCTGGCGAATGTGCTATTTTCAAATCCGATGAAGTGGCTGCGCATGGAGATTCCGTTTGGGCTGGGTTTCCGCGGGCATGTCAGGCTCTGCCGTACCTCGCGGATTAACCCCCTGCTGCCGTCGTCCTCCTCCTCCAGGGACACCCACCTGATCCCTGACCACACGATCCGCTCCCTGGGCCACATCGCCGTGGCGCTACGGGACACGCCGAAGGTGATGGAACCAATCCTGCAGATCTTGCAGCAGAAGTTTTGCCAGCCTCCGTCGCAACTGGACGTCCTGATCATCGACCAGCTTGGCTGCATGGTCATCACGGGCAACGTAAGTGCAACGACGCCGAACGGTCCTGGTGCTCGTGGTCTCAACCCAAAACGCCACCTAGCCAACTTCCCCAGAGATGTTACATAGAAACATAGACGGTAGGTGCCGAATGGTCGTGGTACCCGTGGTCTAAACGCCACCTAGCCATCTTCCCCAGAGATGTTACATAGAAACATAGACAATAGGTGCAGGAGGCGGCCATTTGGCCCTTCGAGCCAGCACCGCCATTCATTGCGATCATGGCTGATCGTCCACAATCAGTAACCCGTGCCTGCATTCTCCCCATGTCCCTCGATTCCACTAGCCCCTCGAGCTCTATCTAACTCTCTTTTAAATTCATCCAGTGAATTGGCCTCTGCTGCCTTCTGTGGCAGAGAATTCCACAAATTCATTTGAGTTCAGTGTAGTTTATTGTCATGTGTACCGAGGTACAGTGAAAAGCTTTTGTTGCGTGCTACCTAGTCAGCGGAAAGACAATGCACGATTCCAATCGATCCATGTACAGTGTATAGATAAAGGAATAACGTTTAGTACGAGGATCATAGTTCATAAGGTCATGTGATGGGAGTAGAATTAGGCCATTCGCCCCATCAAATTTACTCCAGCATTCAATCATGGCTGGTCTATCTCTCCCTCCTAACCCCATTCTCCTGCCTTCTCCCCATAACCTCTGACACCTGTACGAATCAAGTTAAAGTAGGAAATGGTGTTGTAGGAGCAAAGATTTAAGAGTGTGGAGCGATTGTAATGCGTGATTGGTAGATCTGCTTCTGTGGCAAGCACCCAAATAATCGCCTGGGTTGGGCGCCATCTTGGAAGCTTTTCACTGTACCTCGGTACACGTGACAATAAACTAGAACTGAACTGAACCGAGATGCTGCCTGACCCACAGATTTGCTACAGCACATTGTCCCGCTTGCAATCTTAGTTAGGTAACCATGTTCAAGTGCTTTTCAAAGTTAGTTCGGGGATTAGAATCATGAAGCACCTAAAAATGCCCTTCAGCCCAACTTATCCATGCCAACCAAGATGCCCCATCTATGCTAGACTAGACCCAGCTGCCCAGGTTTGGCCCACATCCCTCTTAACATTTCCTTTCCATGTACCGATTTAAGAGACTTCAAAGGGCAATATTTCAACCTGTTGAAGTGGACTGACGAACTCTTGCATTTTACAGCAATATATTTACCAAGAAGTGTGGAACCTCTTTCAACAAATCAGTGTGAAAGCCAGTTCAGTTGTTTACTCAGCAACTAAAGACCACAAAGACCATGGCTACAGGTAGGCTCAGAATTCTTGCTGCAAACCTAGCGCTGCGTGCATTTTTGTTTTAGACTTCAGCCTGTCCTATTCCGATTCGGATGAAATCCGGGCGGCATGGTGGCGCAGCTGGTAGTGCTGCTTCCTCACAGCACTAGAGACCCAGGTTCGATCCTGACCGCGGGTGCTGTCTGTGTGGAGTTTGCACGTTCTCCCTGTTACTGTGGGTTTCCTCCGGGTGCTCCGGTTTTCCTCCCACATCCCGTAGACACGAGGGTTTGTAAGTTAATTGACCCTTTGAAAATTGCCCCTAGTGTCTAGGCAGTGGATGTGAAAGTGGGATAACATAGAACCAGTGTGAACGTGTGATCGCTGGTCGGCGTGGACTCGGTGGGCCAAAGGGCCTGTTTCCATGCTGTATCACTGAGCTAAACTAAATCCATGAATTATAACATAACAAATCGAGAAGGGAGTAGTCCATTTGGTTCCTGATGCCTATTCCACCATTCAGTAAGATTATAGGTGGTCTTTTAACATGGCGCAACTTTCCTGCACTAACCCCATGCCCCCCGAGTCCTATTGTGTTTGAAATCTATTAATCGCTGTGTTGAATATACTCACATTTGTGACTCACACCCGAGTTATATTTAGTCATTTGTACATAGACCAGGAGAAGATTCAGGAAACACACACTGGATAGCCAATATTGTTTCACCCGAGAAACACTGTGTCTTTTTACATTCCCTGGTGAACGTCAGTGGACATGTGCATTTTGGCGGTCACGGCGGTGCAGCGGTAGAGTTGCTGCCTTACAGCGAATGCAGTGTCGGAGACCCGGGTTCGATCCTGACTACGGGTGCTGTCTGTACGGAGTTTGTACGTTCTCCCCGTGACCTGCGTGGGTTTTCTCCGAGATCTTAGGATTCCTCCCACACTCCAAAGACGTGCAGGTTTGTAGGTTAGTTAGCTTGGCAAATGTAAAAATATCCCTAGTGGGTGTAGGATAGTGTTAATGTGCGGGGATGGCTGGTCGGCGCGGACCCGGTGGGCCGAAGGGCCTGTTTCCACGCTGTATCTCTAAACTAAACCATTTTTGTGCCAAGGCCCGTATGATAGCCATATCTTGCCCAAACAAAAACCAATTGGCTTGTCCTCTGTGCTGCATCTCATCATTACTGAAGACCATTTGGTTCGTCGTGTCCATGCCAACTCCTTGAAAAATATTTCCGTTTAGTTCTAAATCCTGCATTCCCCCCCCCCCCCCCCCCCCAGTTGATAAAATTACCCAATTTCCTTTTGGAAACGACTACAATCTGCTTTCACTCCCCATTCAGAAGTAGCCCAGATCGTAAAAGTAAAAATTCCTGTTTAAACAAAATAGCGGTCGGTCCTTATCGGAAGACGTGAGTCGTAAGAGGGACTGACAGAGTGCGAAAACACAAAGTGCTGGAGCAACTTGGTAGGTCAGGCAGCGTCTATGGAGGGCAGGGACAGACAACGTCTCGGGTCGGGACCCTTCTTTGGACTTCTGATGGTGGTCTCATTGTTCCTTGCACTGTCAAGCTTGTGCTGATAAAGCTGCAGTGCACTTGTTTGGAATAGGATATTAGACTTAGACTTTCAAGATACAGCATGGAAACCGGCCCTTCGGCCCACCGAGTCCACACCGATCAGCGATCACCCCGTACACTAACAGTATCCCACACGCCAGGGACAATTTACAATTTTTACCGAAGCCATTTAACCTACAAAACCGCACGTCTTTGGAGTGTGGGAGGAAACCGGAGCACCCGGAGAAAACCCATGTGGTCACGGGGAGAACGTGCAAACTCCGTACTGACAGCACCCGTAGTCAGGATTGAACCTGGGTCTCTGGCGCTGCAAGGCAGCAGCTCTATCTCTACACGTTTGTAGGTTATTTGGCTTGGTACAAATGTAAATCGCCCCTCGTGTGTAGGATAGTGTTAGTGTACGGTGTAATTGCTGGTCGGCACGGACTCGGTGGGCTGAGTGGCCTGTTTCCACGCTGTTTCACTAAATTCTAAACGAAATTATTAAGAATTACACACAGTGTTGGAGCATCTCAGTGGTTCAGGTAGCATCTCTGGAGACCATGTTCTCCAGAGATTCATAAGTGATAGGAGCAGAATTAGGCCATTCGGCCCATCAAGTCTACTCAGCCATTCAATCAGGGCTGATCAATCCCTCCCTCCTAACCTCATTATCCTGCCTGCTGCCCATAACCCCAGACAGCCGTCAGGTGCTGCCTGACCTGCTGAGTTGCTCCAGCACTGGTTTCTTGCTTGTCTCTGCAAGATGATTTAATTCTGCGTTGGTTCTTCCTGTGTCAGGCACTGCTCCCTGGCGGTCGTCAATGCCCTGGCCAACATCGCGGCCAACCTGCAGGGGGAGCAGCTGGTGGATGAGCTCCTGGTCAACCTGCTCGAGCTCTTTGTCCAGCTGGGCTTGGAAGGGAAGAGAGCCAGTGAAAGGGCTTGTGAGAAAGGTCCCGCTCTAAAGGTAAGCAGCACCGCTCACTGACGTCACTCCTGGACGATGGCCAACACACAAATCCATCCCCTGTCGATGGTAGACCGAAACCCCCCTCACCCCGAGACCCGAAACGTCACCCAATCCTTCTCTCCACACGTGCTGCCTGACCCACTGAGCGACTCCAGCATTTTGTGTCTATCTTCGGTGTAAACCAGCATCTGCAGTTCCTTCTACACACCCAGCTGATGGCACTGGTTTCTCCCTCCCCCTCCCTCTCCCTCTCCCTCTCCCTCCCCCTCCATTTGCAATCCCTACAGCTTCACACTTTGCAACTTTTCTTTAAGATTTCCACCCGAGGGGGGGGAGAGAAGTTCCTGACTATCTATGCTATTTATGCCTGTCATAAATGCGTTCATTGTCTGTAACTCGTTTTCACCGTGCCCACAGCTAACGATGGCCCGTTTCCTTTATCATCGCTACTTTTTTTGCATGCCTTTCATTCATTTGTTCTGCATCTCTCTATATCAGGTAGCAACCCTGGAGACTATTCAATTAATATTTTTGCCTTTTGTAACTGTGTAGGCGCCGAAACATGGCGACACGTGTGTACGGCCTCGGCGAGGACCGCGGTATAATTTTGCCGGGTTGTGTGCAAAACAAAGCATTTCACCGTACCTAGATACACGTGACAATAAACATAGAAAATATAGAAACATAGAAAATAGATGCAGGAGGCCAATTGGGTCTTCGAGCCAGCACCGCCATTCATTGTGATCATGGCTGATCATCCACAATCAGTAACCCGTGCATCCCTTGATTCCACTAGCCCCTAGAGGTCTATCCAACTCTCCTTTAAATTCATCCAGTGAATCGGCCTCCACTGCCCTCTGTGGCAGAGAATTCCACAAATTCACAGCTCTCTGGGTGAAAAAGCTTTTTTCTCACCTCAGTTTTAAATGGCCTCCCCTTTATTCTTAACCTCTCTTCATCATCAATAAAGTACTGTATCATTGACTCATTGAATTGAATCAATTAGAACATGGATGGGTGGCCTTTTGGGTCGGGACCCTTCAGACTGAAGACCGGGAATGTCACCTAGCCATGTTCTCCAGAGATGCTGCTAGACCTGCTGGGTTACTCCAGCACTCTGAAACGTCACCTATCCATGTTCTCCAGAGATGCTGCCAGGCCTGCTGAGTTACTCCAGCACTCTGTGAAACGTCACCTAGCCATGTTCTCCAGAGATGCTGCCAGGCCTGCTGGGTTACTCCAGCACTCTGTGAAATGTCATGTTCTCCAGAGATGCTGCCAGACCTGCTGGGTTACTCCAGCACTCTGAAACGTCACCTATCCATGTTCTCTACAGATGCTGCCTGACCCGCTGAGTTACTCCAGCACCTTGTGTCTTTTTTTTTTGTAAACCAGCATTTGCACTTTCTTGCTTCTACATGTAATAAGAAGAATTTTGAATAACAGCTCAATCATTGAGATGTCTTTATTTCAGGCTTCAAGCAGTGCAGGGAATTTGGGAGTTCTTATTCCAGTCATTGCAGTGGTAAGTGACTTCTTGAATATCAACTAAATCATGCCAGTCACAACATGAGAATGCGCCCAACCTCTCCTTAACCATCAATATTTCAATGAGTACCTCTTATTTGAGTGATAAAGTGTAAGAAATATTTACTGATAAACACTGCACACCTTTGAATTGAGGCAATATCCATAGACAGGAAATATATCTAATTTTAATTGCGACACAAAAATTAGAATACAAATGCTCCTCGACTTACGATGCTTCGACTTACGATATTTTGACTTTACGATGGTGTAAAAGTGATCCACACTCAGTAGAAACGGTACTTCGAAATTCGAATTTTGATCTTTTCCCGGGCCAGCGATATGCGGTAAGTGTTCTGAGCACATTTAAGTTAGTCTAGGCTAGGCTAGGCTATGATGTTGGGTAGGTCGGGTGGCTATGATGTTGGGTAGGTTAGGTGGCTATGATGTTGGGTAGGTTAGGTGGCTATGATGTTGGGTAGGTTAGGTGGCTATGATGTTGGGTAGGTTAGGTGGCTATGATGTTGGGTAGGTTAGGTGGCTGTGATGTTGGGTAGGTTAGGTGGCTATGATGTTGGGTAGGTTAGGTGGCTATGATGTTGGGTAGGTTAGGTGGCTATGATGTTGGGAAAGTTAGGTGGCTATGATGTTCGGTAGGTCAGGTGGCTATGATGTTGGTTAAGTTAGGTGGCTATGATGTTCGGTAGGTCAGGTGGCTATGATGTTCGGTGGGTTAGGTGTATTAAATGCATTTTAGACTTACGATATTTTCGATTTAAGATTGGTTTATCCCAACGTAACCCCATCGTAAGTCGAGGAACACCTGTACATTGAAAGACTATAAAACTCAACCCTTTTTAATGAAATATCGCCATTTCATTTGACTCGCTAGTGGACTGAGATGACTTGTGTACTCAAGCCCCAGAATTGAGATTGAAGCTAAATAATACCAGGCAGATGCAAGAATTCAAGCCACTACCTTGGAATAGTTGGGATGAAAATGCAACCTCAGAAGAAAAATATATATTTTTAGAAGGAGTAGGATGTGCAGCTTAAAATGTGGCTCGATGGCTCCTCCCATGAACCTACGCTCCTCCTTTGCTTACAGCGTGACATTCTTTTACCTTGGGTCAAAAAACATTATTGTAATTTAACAAAAAATTAGGCTGTCTATGGACGGTTTAGCAATTTGAATGCGCGCCTCGTTAGTTATTCAGTGGGTTTGTCACCCGGCCCATGTAGAGCAGGCATTCAGTGCGGTGTTCGTATATAAGGAACAGGAAGGGCCTCTTGGCGGCGAACTCGTTCTGCGAGGAGAGTGGCGTAAAGCCGACTGTTGTCACGGAGGCCGCGGTGGTTCCCTCCTCATTGACCGTGATTGATCCCTGGTGTTTGAACTGGGTAAGAAAAACATTGAGACACAAGTTAGATTGGACTCGCCGAATGACCCTATCCAACTATCCAACAAGCTAAACAATTGATCCAATAAAGACCAGTAGAGATGAGCTGTCGTTTGATGCTTTACTGTATTCAAATGTAATAACTAACGTTTGGGCACAAAAAGAAATAACATAGGGTTTAGTTACATTATACGTTTAGTATAAGAACATATAAAGATGGTGTCAATAAACATAATTACAGACATTGTGTCTAACAAACTGTGAGGAAGGATGGCAGCAGATTACACACAGGTGAATTAAGAACAGTTTCTACCATCAGAGAGAGCTGGATAGAGCTCTTAAGGATAGCGGAATCAGGGAGAAGGCAGGAACGGGGTACTGATTGAGAATGATCAGCCATGATCACATTGAATGGTGGTGCTGGCTCGAAGGGCTGAATTGCCTCCTCCTGCACCTATTGTCTATTGTATCAGGCTTCTGAACTCATAAACACATTTCACATCATATATGTTGATTATTTTAGTATTGTCTTTTTATCTGACTAATGTCTTTTTTATTTTGTTTATCCTTGGAATATTACTGCTGAGGTGACCCGTTGTCTTGTCAAATACATTTCATTGTATCGTTGACCCTGTGCCAACCTACATATGACAAATAACATTAAAATTAAATTAAATTAAATGAATTACACTGTCTACACCATGATGCTATCCCTTTCCGAGCTGCACTTCCTTATTTATGACAACTTCGTGTCTATTAGGGAATGAAACTTAAAGCTGCTGTACCAAAATTTCCAGCAGGTGGCAATAATGCATTTAAACAAAGTACAGTCCAGTACACTCTCCCAGACCCCACGCAAACCTCCCATTTAACCCCCAGAGTCCTCGCGAGACAGGAGGAGGACCACTTCAGTGAGCTTCTGGCCTCCACCCTTGAAGATTCTGACTTCCACTCTCTGAACCTTTCCATCCCGACTTGGAAAGGTCTTTGAGATGATTGCCATGGGCCACTCATTTCTTCTGCCCTGTTTGTCCTTCAGGAGGACGATATCTCCTTCTTTAAGATTTTGCCTTGTGTCCATCCACTTGCGTCGGCTTTGCAGAGTGACCGGATACTCCTGCTCCAAAAGGTTCCCTCTAGGCTCTGAACACGCTTCCACTCTTCTTTCAGAAGAACTCCTTTCCCAAAGTCACCAGGAGGAGGAAGGGGAACGCCTGTCTTCTGGGTTATGAGTGTAGCTGGAGTCAGGATGAAAGGTGACTCCGGGTCTGAATACACAGGGATGAGGGGTCTTGCATTAATCACGGCTGTGACCTCTGCTATAAATGTGGTTAAGATCTCCTGTGTGAGGCGGGCTGCTCCATTCTGGAGGAGCATGCAGTTGATGATACGCCGGGCGACACCGATCATCCGCTCCCACGCACCACCCATGTGGGAGGAACGGGGCGGATTGAATACCCATGTACACTTCTGATCCTGGAGGGATTTTGCGACGCTGTCGGAGCTGGTGCTTGAATCACCCATCTTCAGCTCCCGACTGGCACCGACAAAGTTAGTGTCGCAGTCTGACCGTATCTGCTTTGCTGGCCCTCTGATGGCAAAAAACCTCCTCAGGGCATTGATAAAGCTGCTAGCACTCGTGCTCTCTGCCACTTCTAACCCTAACTCTAACCCTCTCACAGTGGAACATGTGCTGAATGTCGGCGATGACTCCCACTGGTTCCTTCCTGAATCTCATGAGGACTCCGAGTAAGCTGTTGTGGAGACCAGGCCCTTTGAGCAGCACGTCATTCAACGAAACCCCCTCGAACGGTGCGCTGGAGTCAAACACCACACGGATTTGATCTTGCTCTCTGGGGTGGTAGACTCCGAATGAGGGAAGATACCAACACTCTTGTTCAACCCTGAGTGGTGGGGCTACCTCTGCATACTGACTGCTGAGCATTTTGTCCATGAGCTCCAAGTAGTGTGTCTGCATCTGTGGTCGTTTGTCCAAAGTCCGACGTAGAGAGGCGAGTCTGTTGTTAGCGTACTCTCGATTATTGGGCAAGCGCTGCCTGGGTGACTGAAACGGCAGAGGTGAGACCCAGCTCTTTGAGTTATCTTGGTAACACTGCTCATCCATAATCTGGAGAAACCTCAGGTCATCGAATGATGGTGGCAGGTCGTTATCACTAGCAGTACGACGGAAGACTGACTGCCCCAGGTTCTGTCCACATGTGGTCTCCTGTGGATCGACCATGGACATTAACTCTGGATCATCCTCACAAAGAGGTGAATAGGTGAACTTCTCCTTCACTGTAACGTGGCTTGTGCATGGTGTGAGGGAAGTAGGTCGACCGTTTCTCAGAATGCAGGTCTTGTAGGTGTCCACTTGGGTAGGTAGGTCTATGTGCTCCACCAAGACATACATCCCCAACAACTACCCATCCCAGATCCAGCTTCTGGGCAAATGGGGGCATTGTTGGGACCTTTAATTTGCTTCCTCACTTTATGCACCTGCAGGATATCTCTTCCCAACAGGAGCAGCATTTCGGCCTTTGGATCCAGTGGAGGAATCTCATTGGCAATGGGTCTGAGATGGCTGTGGTGACGCGCAGCATTGGGAGTGGGGATCTCGGCACTTGATTGCATTCTTGTTCTTCTTCTTCTTCTTCTTCTTCTTCTTCTTCTTCTTCTTCTTCTTCTTCTTCTTCTTCTTCTTCTTCTTCCTCTTCTTCTTCTTCTGTCGTGTGTCTTTTAGACCTGCATCTCCGTTGAGGCGAGCCAGGCCAACGTGTCATCGTCCAGGTCAATCAGACCTCGTTCACCATTCGGTGGGTGGTATTTGGGGCAACTGGTGACTGTGTGCTCCACTGTCTGTGTTGGGTGTTGGGTCCCCACACTCGCAGAAGGCACTGTCCGCGAGACACCACCTCTTTATCGCTACTCCATAGCGTCCCACGCCTGTCCTCAAGCGACCGAGGGTTATCCCCTGCTTTCGGGGCAGGTCCTGGCCAGGGACGTCCATGGGTTCACCGGTGTAGCCTAGATGGTTCCGCTGACTTGCATTCAGTTTGAGGGAGCAATGTCTTCTCAACCACAAGCTCCACCATGTAACCGGAAGCTCTTCTACCTGTAGTCTGCTTGAGCCCAGCGCATGTCCACAGCGTAAATGGCTGAAGATTTCCTTTGATCTCAAAGATATTGAAGAATATTGGGAAACATGTTCCCAATGTTTGGGGAGTCCAGAACCAGGGGCCACAGTTTAAGAATAAGGGGTAGGCCATTTAGAACTGAGATGAGGAAAAACTTTTTCAGTCAGAGAGTTGTAAATCTGTGGAATTCTCTGCCTCAAGGCAGTGGAGGCCGATTCTCTGAATGCATTCAAGAGAGAGCTAGATAGAGCTCTTAAGGATAGCCGAGTCAGGGGGTATGGGGAGAAGGCAGGAACGGGGTACTGATTGAGAATGATCAGCCATGATCACATTGAATGGCTGTGCTGGCTCGAAGGGCCGAATGGCCTCCTCCTGCACCTATTGTCTAACTCAGATTGTGCGAGTGAGCGGTTGCTCTGTTCATCTAAGATGGCGTACACCCTGCCTGCCTGCCTCTTGACGACGTCCTTCTGGATAGACTGAGAGGAGACTTATCTTAGCACATGCTCTGGCGCTGACCCCTACACCTCACGCCTCTGTGCACCTGGAGGTGATCTCCTGGTTTGCCGCTACCTCTTCCTCCCCGCCATACTCAGACGCGGGGGGGGAGATGGCTTGGACTTCCAGGGGGCTGGACCTGGATGTAGAGCAGAGAGGTGTCCCTCACTGCCACACTCGGCACATTTCACCTCTGCTTTACAGTTCTTGGCGACATGAAGGACGAGAGGGGGATCTTATCGAAACGTATAAGATTATTAAGGGGTTGGACACGTTAGAGGCAGGAAACATGTTCCCAATGTTGGGGGGAAATCCAGAACCAGGGGCCACAGTTTAAGAATAAGGGGTAGGCCATTTAGAACGGAGATGAGGAAAAACTTTTTCAGTCAGAGAGTTGTGAATCTGTGGAATTCTCTGCCTCAGAAGGCAGTGGAGGCCAATTCTCTGAATGCATTCAAGAGAGAGCTGGATAGAGCTCTTAAGGATAGCGGAGTCAGGGGGAATGGGGAGAAGGCAGGAACGGGGTACTGATTGAGAATGATCAGCCATGATCACATTGAATGGCGGTGCCGGCTCGAAGGGTCGAATGGCCTCCTCCTGCACCTATTGTCTATTGTCTATTGAGGAGCAGCAGCAGAAACAAATGGAATGTTCCTTAAGGAGGTGTTTGCAGTCTTCCAGGCTCTTTTCTCTGAAGGCTCTGCACTTCTTTAATGGATGAATCTTAGCGTGAATGGGACACAGCTTGGCTGGGTCACGGGTTTCCTGTGTCTCAGGAGTTGTTGGAGATGCTTGTCACCTGTGGACGGAGGTGAGAGTCTCTCTATTTTCTCTCTTTTAACAATTGCTTGATTGGGTGAAGCAGAGATTGAAGCTGGGGTCCGTTCTGATTTTTGCCTCCAAGCGGATAAAGTCGGCAAACACTCTAAATGGGGGGGAAAAAGATGTTGTGCTGGAGTTTACACCTAGACCCAAAGGTGGTCCACTTTTCCTGGATGTTATAAGGAAGCTTCTCAACAATCGGTGCAACTCCCCTGGAGGTGTCAAGGTAAGACAAACCGGGTAGATACCCATCCAACTTTGCCGCTTTGATTTCTGACAGAAGGTCCCTGAGCTCACGTAGCTTGTTTGGCTCTCTGATGGCGATCCTGGGAAAGTTCTCAAGCTTGGTAAAGAGGGCATGCTCAATAGACCCGGGTGAACCATAGGTTTCTTCAAGCCTCTGCCATACCATCGTCAAACCTGCTGATGGACGTCTGATGTTGACAGCCTTAATTCTCGTTGCGTGCTCCGAGGATTCTTTCCCAAGCCATTTTATCAAGAGATCGAGCTCTTCTCCGGGTGAAAGGCCCGGGCACACTATGGCGCTTTGGAAGGAGGATCTCCAAGCCCAGTAGCTCTCGGGCTTGTCATTAAAGGCCGTCAATCCCATTGTAACAAGCTGGCTGCGGGCGAGGAATCTGGCGAGGTCTTTAGTGGTGGGATTGATATCGTTGTTTGCTCGAGGAGAGTCGATAAAGTCGCCGAGCAGAAAGGTTGGTTGGCTTTCTATCCTCCAATTTAGGCTCCATGTTTCCTTGGACATTACTGGGACTGTGATGCCCATGAAATGAACTGGCCAGATTAGACTTGGTCTGATGGGCGTGCGGTAATGAACCAAATAGTATGCCTTCACTCTGGTTATCATGATTGGTGACGTGTTGGCTCGACGTTATGCTGGCTTGCTCTATGACGTAGCTCGTGTTGGTTTTGAGAGTGGACGGGGCTTGGCGATCTATTATGTGACCCTTGTTCTGTCAATAAACCCGCTTCGATGGTGTCGGCCTCTGCAATGGCTGCTTTCATCTCTTTCTCTTGTTGCAAGGCCTCTAAGGTCGCCTGAAGTCGCGCGGCCTCGACCTGAAGCCGAGCGGCCTCGACCTTCATCGCTATCTCTCTCTCAGCTAATGCTGCTCTGGTTTCGGCTGCATTTGCTTTAGCCCGAGCTCTAAGGGCGGCCCTGCTGGAACTGGAACTGGCTGAACAGCGGTAAGAACGAACGCTGAGAGACTTGACTTCATTCTGTGAAGCGTTGTCTTGGTTGCCTGATGCCATGGCTTTGAGGTGTGGATGGACAATGTAACGATGTGAGCCACCTTCAGCACAGCTTGTTGTGTTGCTGTCTTTTCACTATACTGGACTCGCCGAATGACCCTATCCAGCTATCCAACAAGCTAAACAATTGATCCAATAAAGACCAGTAGAGACGAGCTGTCGTTTGACGCTTTACTATATTCAAATGTGAAACTAACGTTTAGGCACAAAAAGAAATAACATAGGGTTTAGTTACATTATACGTTTAGTATAGGAACATATAAAGATGATGTCAATAAACATAATTACTTACAGACATTGTGTCTAACAAACTCTGTGAGGAAGGATGGCAGCAGATTAAACACAGGTGAATTGCACTGTCTACACCATGACGTTATTCCTTTCTGAGCTGCACTTCCTTGTTTAAGACACCTTCCTGTCTATTAGGGAATGAAACTTAAAGCTGCTGTACCAAAACTTGCAGCAGGTGGCAATGATGCATTTAAACAAAGTACAGTCCAGTGCACAAGTGATTAAGTTAACTACAAATCATTTAAACACTACTCTTCACACGTCCGCTAGCAGACTCCACACTTTCAGCCGCAGAAGATGAAAGCTGGAGCTATGAGGGAGAAATTGGCTTCTTGAGCTGCTGCCTCACGCCACCAGAAACCTGGTTTCGCTCCTTGTCCTTGGGTATGTCTGTGTGGAGTTTGCACGTTCTCCCTGTGACAGTGTGGGTTTTCTCCGGGTGCTCCGGTTTCCTCCCACGCTCCAAAGGCGTGCAGGTTTGTCAGCTAATCAACGTCCGCGCCGACCAGCGATCACCCCGTGCACTTGCTCTGTCCGACGCTCGAGGGACAATTTACAATTTCCAGCAGCCCATTAACCTACAAACCTGCACGTCTTTGGAGTGTGGAGGAAACCGGAGAAGACCCACTTCACTCACAAAATGATCAGTCTGAAGAAGGGTCTCGACCCGAAACGTCACCCATTACTTCTCTCCCGAGATGCTGCCTGACCCGCTGAGTTACTCCAGCATTTAGTGAATGAAGACCCACGCAGGTCGCGGGGAGAACGTACAAACCCCGTACAGACAGCGCCCTTAGTCAGGATCGAACCTGGGTTCTCTGGCACTGTAAGGCAGCAACTCTACTGCTGCGCCACTGTACAGTGGAACTCTGTAAAATTAAAGGCTCACCCCAATGACCAGCTTGGCGATCCTTTGTTACACTCCATCTTTGGCAGGTATGTTTTTACTTTAGAAGGCGGAAACTGTACACAATACTCTTTATGTGTGGTCCGAACAAAGCCGTGTGCAATTGTAATAAGATATCCTTGTCCCTGTCTTGCATTGAAGGCCACATACTCTTTGCCTTCGTAAATGATTAATTGAGTGATACTTGTGTAGGAAAATAACTGCAGATGCTGGTACAAATCGGTATCACAAAAAGCTGGAGTAACTCAGCGGGTCAGGCAGCATCTCAGGAAAGAAGGAATGGGTGACCTTTTGGGTGGTGAGATGCTGCCTGACCCGCTGAGTTACTCCCAGCTTTTTGTGATGCCTTTGAATTGAGTGATACTTTATTATCACGTGTGACATGTTGCAGTGAATGCATGCTTCTACAAATGCATGCTTCTACATCCCGCAGCTCCGCTCTTGCTCCCCCTCCTCCCCATTCGTAACAAGGACAGAATCCCCCTCGTTCTCACTTTCTACCCCACCAGCCAGCATATCCAACAGGGCGGCACGGTAGCGCAGCGGTAGAGTTGCTGCTTTACAGCGAATGCAGCGCCGGAGACTCAGGTTCGATCCTGACTACGGGTGCTGCACTGTAAGGAGTTTGTACGTTCTCCCCGTGACCTGCGTGGGTTTACTCCGAGATCTTCGGTTTCCTCCCACACTCCAAAGACGTACAGGTATGTAGGTTAATTGGCTGGGTAAATGTAAAAATTGTCCCTAGTGGGTGTAGGATAGTGTTAATGTGCGGGGATCGCTGGGCGGCACGGACTTGGAGGGCCGAAAAGGCCTGTTTCCGGCTGTATGTATATGATATGGTATATGATATATGATAAATCATCCGCCAACATTTCCGTCACCTACAACGGGACCCCACCACTGGCCACACCTACCCATCTCCTCCCCTTTCTGCGTTCCGCAGAGACCGTTCCCTCCGTAACTCCCTGGTCCACTCGTCCCTTCCTACCCAAACCATCCCATCCCCGGGCACTTTCCCCTGCAACCGCAGGAGATGCAACACCTGTCCCTTTACCTCCCCCCTCAACTCCATCCAAGGACCCAAACAGTCTTTCCAGGTGAGACAGAGGTTCACCTGCACCTCCTCCAACCTCGTCTATTGCATCCGCTGCTCCAGATGTCAACTTATTTACATCCTCCATCTTCTACAAGAAATATAGTTTCAATCTGAGGAAGTCTCGACCCAAAACGTCACCCATTCCTTCTCTCCAGAGAGGCCAGGCCGCCTGTCCCGCTGAGTTACTCCAGCGGTTTGTGCCTATCCACAGTTTCCTTCTACTGTGTTAGTGTCGGGCGGGTAAAAGCAATTTCCTACCAGGTTAATGGCCAGATTCTCTTGAGTTGACATTCCAGAGAAGTCGGCTGTTTGTTGGAAAGGCAAGGACAGGCCCAAGGTCTTGAAGTACGGAACCAGGTCATACTGCTTGACCAGGTTGAATCTGGGGAGCACCACTTTTATTGATCTGTTGTTTAAATATAAAGAGAGAGTACAGATAAACTGAAGATCGCAACATGGGATTTAGTTTAAGGTAGACACAAAATGTTGGTGTAACTCAGCGGGTCAGGCAGCATCTCAGGAGAGAAGGAATGGGTGACGTTTCGGGTCGAGACCCTTCTTTCGTCTGAAGAAGGGTCTCGACCCGAAACGTCACCCATTCCTTCTCTCCTGAGATGCTGCCTGGCCCGCTGAGTTACTCCAGCATTTTGTGAATAAATACCTTCGATTGAAACCAGCATCTGCAGGTTTTTTTCCGTACTCGGATTTAGTTTAGTTTAGAGATGCAGCGCGGAAACACGCCCTTCGGCACCCCCGAGTCCGCGCCGACCAGCGATCCCCGCACGCTAACACTATCCTACACACACGAGGGACATTTTACACTTCAACCTGCACGTCTTTGGAGTGTGGGACGAAACCGAAGATCTCGGAGAAAACCCACGCAGGTCACGGGGAGAACGTACAAACTCAGTACAGGCAGCGCCCGTAGTCGGGATCGAACTCTCGTCCCTGGTGCTATTAAGGCAGCAACTCTACCGCTGGGCCACCGCGCCGCCCCTAAAACATTTTTGTGTTGTGTCTTTCACTTGGAGAGGGAAAAATAAATGTCAGGCTGGAATGGCTAATAATTAAAGGTTTAGTTGATCTGGAAATCTGAGTTTAGTTTATGAGTTCAGTCCATGTGTACCGAGACACAGTGGGAGATTAGTTTATTGTCGCATGTACCGAGGTACAGTGAAAAGCTTTTCTCGCCTGCTAACCTATTACTTTGTTCCGATGATGCCCACATCATTTGAGTTAATGTAGCAGTAAAGTCTAAGGTAGACACGAAATGCTGGAGTAACTCAGAGGGACAGGCGGCCTCTCTGGAGAGAAGGAATGGTTGACGTTCCGGGTCGAGACCCTTCTTCAGACCCTTCTGCTGCTGTAAAGTCTGTTGTTTGTTGGTAACGGTCTTTGATTTTATGGCCCTTTATTGTTCGTTTTGGTCTTCTAATCTGAGGAAAGACATTCTTGCCATAGAGGGAGTACAGAGAAGGTTCACCAGATTGATTCCTGGGATGGCAGGACTTTCATATGAAGAAAGACTGGATAGACTCGGCTTGTACTCGCTGGAATTTCGAAGGTTGAGGGGGGATCTTATAGAAACTTACAAAATTCTTAAGGGGTTGGACAGGCTAGATGCAGGAAGATTGTTCCCGATGTTGGGGAAGTCCAGAACAAGGGGTCACAGTTTAAGGATAAGGAGGAAGTCTTTTAGGACCGAGATGAGAAAGTTTTTTTTCACACAGAGTGGTGAATCTGTGGAATTCTCTGCTACAGAGGGTAGTTGAGGCCAGTTCATTGGCTATATTTAAGAGGGAGTTAGATGTGGCCCTTGTGGCTAAAGGGATCAGGGGGTATGGAGAGAAGGCAGGTACGGGATACTGAGTTGGATGATCAGCCATGATCATATTGAATGGCGGTGCAGGCTCGAAGGGCCGAATGGCCTACTCCTGCACCTATTTTCTATGTTTCTATGTATCAATTCAGATGGCACCTTGGAATAGTGCCTGCCCATTCCCTCCACAGATGCTGCCTGACCTGCTCTATATTCTAAGTTCGTGTTCTATATTCTCCGAGATTACAGCGTTGGAGACTCGGGTTCGATCCCGACTACGGGTGCTGTCTGTATGGAGTTTGTATGTTCGCTACGTGACCGCGTGGGGTTTTTCCGAGATCTTCGGTTTCCTCCCACACATACAGGCGTGTAGGTCAATTGGATCGGTGTGATTGTAAATTGTCCCCAGCGTGTGTGTGTGTGTGTGTGGGATTGTGTTAATGCGCGGGGATCGCTGGTCGGCGCGAACTCGGTGGGGCCGAAGGGCCTGTTTCCGCGCTGCACTCTAAGCTAAACCAAACCTTGAAGCTCTCAACTGTGTCGGCATCCATCAATGCATGGAAGGAGACAAAATGTACCTGTTAGTCATACTCTTTAGCCAGCTCGTCACCACCTCTGACGTCAGCTGCTTTTCCACGGTCTTCATGGCGGAGAATTTGTGGGGCAATACGATCAACATGCTGATGTTCCCCACATAAGGCAGCTGGAGAATGTCACACTCAAGCTTGTGGTCGGAGGCTTCTGGGAAACTCCCCCTCGTCTGCATCATCGGCACCTTCACCAAATCCCTTTCATTCAACCAGAAAGTCCCGCTGTACGTCTTCTCGTTAAGAAATTTGGTCGCCCAATTCCCTGTTTTGGCCGGAGAGAGAAAATACGTCCAGCAATTGCGCTTGACAGAAACGTTCCACTTTCAGCATCTTTTTTTAGTTTGGTTCAGTTTAGAGATACAGCGCGGGAAAAACAGGCCCCTCTTCGGCCCACCGAGTCCGCACCGACCAGCACATTAACACTACCTTACACACACACACACACACACACACTAGGGAAACATTGACATTTATACCACCCCAATTAACCTACAAACCTGTACGTCTTTGGGGTGTGGGAGGAAACCGAAGGTCTCGGAGAAAACCCACGCAGGTAACGAGGAGAACGTACAAACTCCGTACAGACGGCGCCCGTAGTCAGGATGGAACCCGGGTCTGTGGCGCTGTGAGGCTGTGAGGCAGCGACTTTACTGCTGCGCCACCGTGTTATTTTGTGTTCTGATTTCTGAATATGGTTACATTTTCTACACTGTATGCCAAGGTGCTCAGTGTTGGGTTAGTTTATTATTGCTATGTGTTCCGAGGTACGGTGAAAAGCTTTTGTTCGTGTGCTCTCATGAAAAGACTAAACATGAACATGGGGCGGTCACGGTGGCGCAGCGGTAGAGTTGCTGCCTTACAGCGAACGCAGCGCCGGAGACCCGGGTTCCATCCTGCCTACGGGCGCTGTCTGTACGGAGGTTGTACGCTCTCCCCGTGACCCGCGTGGGTTTTCTCCGAGATCTTCGGTTTCCTCCCACACTCCAAAGACATGCAGGTTTGTAGGTTAATTGGCTGGGTAAATGTTAAAGTTGTCCCTAGTGGGTATAGGATCGCGAGTTAATGTGCAGGGATCACTGGTCGGCGCGGACCCGGTGGGCCCGGAATACAGCTGTTTCCTCGCTGTATCCCTAAACTAAACTAAGCCATGATCATATTGAATGGCGGTGCGTACAGGCTCGAAGGGCCGAATGGCCTACTCCTGCACCTATTTTCTATGTAACACTGGAGAATGAAAAAGCCCTGAACAAATCAGGACCAGTAATAAATGACCAAGGAAAGGTGGAGCCCGTAATGGCCCATTGTTGCCTGGGGAAGAGGTGATCACGAAGGGATACAGGGATGCGAACAGTGGCACTAGTAGGATGACTCGGGTGGGCGAGAGGGAATGCAGGGGTGACTTGAAGTTAGAGAAGTCAAAATTCACACCACTCAGCTGTAAGCTGCTTAAGTGGAATATGAGGTGCTGTTCCTCCAATTTGCGCTGGGCCTCACTCTGACAGTGGAGGAGGCCCAGGACAGAAAAATGTCAGCGTGGGAATTGGAGGGGGAGTTAAAATGATTGTCATCTCCGGCGATGCCGCCGGACCTGCTGCGTTACCCCAGCTCTTTATGTCTTCTTATTAATGACCCATTCGGCCAGATTCTTCCTTTGAGTTCAGGTCAACTCCTAGCTGAGTATTAAGCTTTACATCCTGTCCATCATGATGCAAGATTATGTATACCCTGCACCTTTCAAAATGCCCGTTATAGCAAATGTTCCATTGCATTCTTGAAGCAGAGTCTTGGAAACATTAAAAAATGCTGGTGTCACTCAGCGGGTCAGGCAGCGTCTCTGGAGAGAAGTGGTGGGTGACGCTTCGTGGCGAGACCCTTCTTCAGACGCTGCCTGACCCGCTGAGTTGCTCCGGCATTTTGTGTCTACCTTCGATTTAAACCAGCATCTGCAGGGGTTTTTTTTCCCTACACAAAAAGCTGGAGAAACTCAGCGGGACAGGCAGCATCTTTGGAGACAATAGACAATAGGTGCAGGAGGAGGCCATTCAGCCCTTCGAGCCAGCACCGCCATTCAATGTGATCATGGCTGATCATTCTTAATCAGTACCCCGTTTCTGCCTGCTCCCCGTACCCCCTGACTCCGCTATCTTTAAGAGCTCTATCTAGCTCTCTCTTGAAAGCATCCAGAGAAATGGCCTCCACTGCCTTCTGAGGCAGAGAAGGAACGGGTGACTATTCGGGTCGAGACCCTTCCTAACGGAAACTGATAGCGAGTTTGCGACTGAAGGAGTTTACCTTTCAAGTACAGGCTGTTGAGAATCATGATGAGGGTGTGCGGGTCTAAGGTTTGGACAGCCTCTGGGATCAGCCCCTGGGTGAGCTTCAGGATGCGTTGGTTGATTTTGCCGACCAGGGCCGGGTTGGAGAAGTTGACCGACTGCGGCTCGGTAAAGTAGTAGGTCTTCATGCTGTGCGTGAAGTTGCCGAGGATGTGCGAGCCCTGGCGCACGAACAGCCCGTTCACCCCCCGCAGGGTGTAGCCGAAGTTGTGGCGGAACAGGCGGTGGGTCAGCCTGCGGAAGAGGTTGTGCACCGTCGTGGCGTCGTACTTCACGCTGGCGTTGACGAAGCCGGAGAAGCCCAGCGCCTGGAACAGCTGCTGGTGGGTCTCATGACGTGCGCCGAGAGACACCATGCCCAGCGTGGTGGAGATGCCAACGGGAGCCAGCAGAATGTTCTCCAGCGGGCCCACGCCACTCCTGATGCTTCTGTAAAGGCCAAAGGCAAAGTCGGCGTTGACGATGTTCAGCCGCTGAATCCTGGTTTTGCCGTGGAATTGCCGGAGCAGTTTGGCTCTCCTGGCCGCGGGGTCCAGCGGCTGAAGATGCGCGTCCACCACCAGCTCATCGATCTCATCGATCTCATCGATATAGTCGTCTTTATCCTCGGGGAACAAGGAGTCGAAGTCCAGGTAGTCGTCTTCCTCGATGTCGGGGAGGTCTTGTGTCAGCGTGTCGTCCACGTGCAGCTGCAGCTGGATGCTCTCGGTGTGGGGGCCTTCAGCGTCCGCATTGAACCGCGGGTTCAGCGATATGCCTGCCAGCTCTGGCTCAAAGTGCTCGGACAGAGGCTTGATGCCGCAAAACGTCGGCAGCGGGACGAGGAGAACGCCGCACAGCGTGAGGAACAGGGGCCGCATGTCCGAGAGGTTTATCTGTGTCGGTCAAACAAGAGACATTAGACACTCGGTGAAACGATGAACGTTATTGCAGGCAAGATGTGGGTTGGCAAGTCATTATACGTTCGTACGTGATCGGGAGCAAAATTAGGCCGTTCGGCCCAACGTCTACTCCGCCATTCAATCATGGCTGACCTATCTCTCCCTCCTAACCCCATTCCCCTGCCTCCTCCCCCTCCTAACCTCTGACACCCGCACGAATCAAGAATCTATCTATCTGTGCCACTGACTGACGTGGCCTTCACAGTTTTCTACAATGAATTCCACAGATTATTTTATATATATAGCACTGAAATAATGCATTGCTAGCTGTTATTTTGAGAGGGCTTGAATACAAAAACAGGGATGTAATGCTGAGGCTTAATAAAGCACTGATCAGACTGCGTTTGGAGTCTAAGAAGTATAAGAAAATAACTGCAGATGCTGATACAAATCGATTTATTCACAAAATGCTGGAGTAACTCAGCGGGTCAGGCAGCATCTCGGGAGAGAAGGAATGGGTGACGTTTCGGGTCGAGACCCTTCTTCAGACTGATGTCAGGGGGCGGGACAAAGGAAGAATATAGGTGGAGACAGGAAGATAGAGGGAGATCTGGGAAGGGGGAGGGGAAGAGAGGGACAGAGGAGCTATCTAAAGTTGGAGGTCAATGTTCATACCACTGGGCTGCAAGCTGCCCAGGCGAAATATGAGGTGCTGTTCCTCCAATTTCCGGTGGGCCTCACTATGGCACTGGAGGAGGCCCATGACAGAAAGGTCAGACTGGGAATGGGAGGGGGAGTTGAAGTGCTCGGCCACCAGGAGATCAGTTTGGTTAATGCGGACCGAGCGCAGGTGTTCAGCGAAGCGATCGCCGAGCCTGCACTTGGTCTCGCCGATGTAAATAAGTTGACATCTAGAGCAGCGATTGGAGTCTTGTGAGCTGTTTTGAGCGCCAGTTTTTGAAGAACAATATGCTGGCATTGGAGAGGGTCCAGAGGAGATTTAGGAGAATGATCCCAGGAATGATTGGGTGAACCAGTCATATGATGGACGTTTGACTGCTTTGGCCCTGTATTTGTTGTAGTTTAGAAGGACGAGGAGGAGGGACCTCATTGAAACTCACTGAGTAGTGAAAGGCCTGGATAGAGTGAATGTGGAGAGGATGTTTCCACTGGAGGATCCAGGGCCCGAGACCATCGCCTCAGAATCAAAGGACATGCCTTTCGAAAGGAGATGCGGAGGAATTTATTTCGCCAGAGGGTGGTGAATCTACGAAATTGCCATGGAAGGCTCTGGAGGCCGTCAAGGGATATTTTTAATGTGGAGTTTGACTGATTCTTGATCAGTGCGGGTGTCAGGGGTTATGGGGAGAAGGCAGGAGAATGGGGTTGAGAGGGAAAGATAGATCAGCCATGATTGAATGGCGGAGTAGACTCGATGGGCCGAATGGCCTAATTCTGCTTCTAGAACGTATTAATATGAACTTCACTTGTGAGTCTTAAGGATAATGTTTATTAAGCCTTCGTTTATATATATTTGTGGTTGCCATTCTTTTGCCTTTCCAAAGTTCTTTGAACTTTGAACGATAAGGTTTATAATTAACCTCGCCAACAGCTGCAAAGACCACAGCTGAAATCAATATATTTACCGTTTTATCACATGATTTGAAGTACAATTGTGAATTTTTGTTTTCGAAATTTGAGCAGTAATGAAATACTGAAGGAAAAGCCGCAGCTAAGTGAAACTCCGTTTGTCTACCTAATAGGGGATACCAATTTGGAGTCCCTTTGCTAACTCAGCTGGTCTGTTATGTGCAGACTCAAAGACAAAAGTATTCATAAATTGATTTCAAAAACAGAAAGAGAAGAATTGGAAATATTACGAATGGGCTTTCATTTGGTTCTATTAGTGGCTAACTAGTCAAAGATTCCTAGTCAAAGAGAAAAATGTGGTTGTACTGATAGCACAACAACATTGTCATTGAAAGCAAGCGTGAAGGTGCATCAGGCAGTGAAGAAAGCGAATGGTATGTTGGCATTCATAGCAAGAGGATTTGAGTTTGGGAGCAGGGAGGTTCTACTGCAGTTGTACAGGGCATTGGTGAGACCGCACTTGGAGTATTGTGTGCAGTTTTGGTCTCCTAATCTGAGGAAAGACGTTCTCTAGACAAGTCTAGAGGGAGTACAGAGAAGGTTCACCAGATTGATCCCTGGGATGGCGGGACTTTCATATGAAGAAAGACTGGATAGACTAGGCTTGTACTCGCTGGAATTTAGAAGACTGAGAGGGGATCTTATAGAAACATATAAAATTCTTAAGGGGTTGGAGAGGCTAGATGCGGGAAGATTGTTCCCGATGTTGGGGGAGTCCAGAACAAGGGGTCACAGCTTAAGGATAAGGGGGAAGTCTTTTAGGACTGAGATGAGAAAGTTTTTTTTCACACAGAGAGTGGTGAATCTGTGGAATTCTCTGCCACAGAAGGTAGTTGAGGCCAGTTCATTGGCTATATTTAAGAGGGAGTTAGATGTGGCCCTTGTGGCTAAAGGGATCAGGGGGTATGGAGAGAAGGCAGGTACGGGATACTGAGCTGGATGATCAGCCATGATAGACAATAGACAATAGGTGCAGGAGTAGGCCATTCAGCCCTTCGAGCCAGCACCGCCATTCAATGCGATCATGGCTGATCACTCTCAATCAGTACCCCGTTCCTGCCTTCTCCCCATACCCCCTCACTCCTCTATCCTTAAGAGCTCTATCCAGCTCTCTCTTGAAAGCATCCAACGAACTGGCCTCCACTGCCTTCTGAGGCAGAGAATTCCACACCTTCACCACTCTCTGACTGAAAAAGTTCTTCCTCATCTCCGTTCTAAATGGCCTACCCCTTATTCTTAAACTGTGGCCCCTTGTTCTGGACTCCCCCAACATTGGGAACATGTTTCCTGCCTCTAATGTGTCCAATCCCCTAATTATCTTATATGTTTCAATAAGATCCCCCCTCATCCTTCTAAATTCCAGTGTATACAAGCCCAATCGCTCCAGCCTTTCAACACACGACAGTCCCGCCATTCCGGGAATTAACCTAGTGAACCTACGCTGCACGCCCTCCATAGCAAGAATATCCTTCCTCAAATTTGGAGACCAAAACTGCACACAGTACTCCAGGTGCAGTCTCACCAGGGCCCGGTACAACTGTAGAAGGACCTCTTTGCTCCTATACTCAACTCCTCTTGTTACGAAGGCCAACATTCCATTGGCTTTCTTCACTGCCTGCTGTACCTGCATGCTTCCTTTCAATTACTGATGCACTAGGACACCCAGATCTCGTTGAACTCCCCTTCCTCCTAACTTGACACCATTCAGATAATAATCTGCCTTTCTATTCTTACTTCCAAAGTGAATAACCTCACACTTATCTACATTAAACTGCATCTGCCATGTATCCGCCCACTCACACAAACTGTCCAAGTCACCCTGCAGCCTTATTGCATCTTCCTCACAATTCACACTACCCCCCAGCTTAGTATCATCTGCAAATTTGCTAATGGTACTTTTAATCCCTTCGTCTAAGTCATATTGAATGGCGGTGCATACAGGCTCGAAGGGCCGAATGGCCTACTCCTGCACCTATTGTCTATGTTTCTATGTTTCTAACATGTGCTTAGTTTAGTTCAGTTTAGTTTAGAGATACAGCGCGGAAACAGCCGAGTCCACGCCGACCAGCGATCCCCTCACATTAACACTACCCTACACACACTAGGGACAGTTTTACATTTATACCAATTTACCTGCACGTCTTTGGAGCGTGGGAGGAAACCGAAGATCTCAGTGAAAACCCACGCGGGTCACGGGGAGAACGTACAAACCCCGTGCAGACAGCGCCCGTGGTCAGGATGGAACCCGGGCTCTCTGGCAGTAGCTCGACCGCTAAGCCACCTTTTATGCAGCACAAAAGTCTTTTTCCACAATTACAAAAGTTGGATATTTTTTTATATAGAATAACTCTGTGAATGTACAGAGTCTTTTACCCATAGTAGGGGAATCATGAACCAGAGGACGTAGGCTTAAAATGAGAGGGGAAGGGTTTAATGGGAAACGAGGGGAAATGTTTTACTCCAACTCCAACGATGTACACGTTTGTAGGTTAATTGGCTTCAGTAAAGATTGTAAATTGACCCCAGCGTGTAGGATAGTGCTAGTGTCGGGGGATCGCTGATCGGTGCAGACTCGGGATCGCTGATCGGTGCAGACTCGGTGGGCCGAAGGGCCTGCTTTCGCACTGTATCTCGATACTAAACTAAACGTTTTTATTTGGAGGGTGGCAGGTGTATAGAATGAACTGTTGGAGGAGGTAGATGAGGTAGGTGCAATACAATAGGTACAATTTAAAAGACATTTGGACAGGTACGTGGATAGGAAGAGTTTCAAGGGATATGGACCAAATGCGGGCAAATGGAATTAGCTTAGATGGGATATCTTGTTCGGCATCAACAGATTGGGCTGATGGGCCTGTTTCTGTGCTGTGTGACACTATAACTCCCGAATGCCATTGTATTAAGGAATGCCTACAACTCTTCATAGGATCATAAGTGATAGGAGTAGAATCAGGCCATTCGGCCCATCAGGTCTACTCCGCCATTCAATCGTGGCTGATCTATCTCTCCCGCCTCACCCCATTCCCCTGCCTTCTCCCCGTAACCTCTGACACCCGTACTCTTGTCTGCCATTGTATTAAAAAATGGGTGAGATTTTCGCTGAATCTGCTCATCAATCAGGAGAGGTCCCAGTGATGCATAAAGTACACTCTCCCAATGATCTTTGCCGTGAAACACGATCGCTTCAATTTTAACACTCGCATTATTAGATGTGATACCATTGATTTTTTTTTGTTTTTGTTAACAATCTTAAATTGATTCTGATGAAAGTTTCCAGTGTACTTACCTGCAGACACCAGTGTGGGATGGCAGTCTTGTACTGGTGAATCAGCAAGCAATATGTTTTTCACAAACTTTGCACTTTAACATCAGTCTTTGTCATTCTGCATTGATTCATGAAAGAGCAAACAAGCCCAAATTAAACATTTGAGGACATGCGTTGGGAAAGACTGTTGCAATCAGTCACTTCAGATTGTTGTTGTGATATGTACTGAGATCTATTCGGGTATTAAATATTGCACGGTTTATTTTACTTCAGTTTAGGGCATTTTTACAGATTTTAATGATGAAACGTTCACCGAAATGTGATCTTGTTCTGTGTGGGGGGGAAAAAAAACTTTTGAGAATCAAGTTTCTGTCTGTGTAAAGCACAACCCCATGGAAAGCGGTAAAGATAACGTGCTTGATCAAAGCCCTGTTCTGTAGAACGCAGAACAGCGCAAGCCTGTTCTTCAGTCTGAAGTCTGAGGTGATAACACAGGGAAGATAGACACAAAAAGCTGGAGCAACTCAGCGGGACAGGCAGCATCTCTGGAGAGGAGGAATGGGTGACGTTTCGGGTCGAGACCCTTCTTCAGACTGACCTGAACTGACAGGCTCAAGCAGATACATAAGTGACACCGAAGAAGGGTCTCCACCCGAAACGTCACCCATTCCTTCTCTCCAGAGATGCTGCCTGTCCCGCTGAGTTGCTCCAGCATTTTGTGTCTCCCTTCGTTTTAAACCAGCACCTGCAGTTCTTTCGTATGTAGAACAGCGCAGCACGGCAACAGGCACTTCAGCCCATGATGCATCTGCTGACCATGACGCCAATTTAAACCGTGCATCTCCCACACACGGTCTATGTTCCTCCATCCACAGCCTTCATTTACCCCAAGCCACAACAAACAGTTGTGGGCAGTAGCCTACAAGGACATTCGGAAAGAGATTTGCGCCATTCGTAACCCAATATACATGAACATGTCGATTCTGTCTGCTTTGAATCTAGTTTCAGTTTAGTTTATTGTCACGTGTACCGAGGTAATGCAGTGAAAAGCTTTTTGTTGCGTGCTAACCAGTCATTGGAAAGACAATACATGATCGCAATCGAGCCGTCCACAGTGTACAGATGCACGATTAAGGGAATAACGTTTAGCAGAAGACAAAGTCGAGTAAAGTCCGATCAAAGATAGTCCGAGGGTCTCCAATGAGTTAGATAGCAGTTCAGGACCGCTCTCTAGTTGGTGAGAGGACGGTTCAGTTGCTTGATAACAGCCGGGAAGAAACTGTCCCTGAATCTGGAGGTGTGCGTTTTCACACGTCAGTACCTCTTGCCTGGCGGGTGAGGGGAGAAGAGGGAGTGACCGGGGTGAGACTGGTCCCTGATTATGCCGGGATCTATTGTGAAACTATTCCCTCCACCATTTTTAGCTGGTAATACTAGTGCTGTACAGCACCAGAGACCCCGGTCCGATCCTGAACCTCGAGGTGCGGACTGTGTGGAGTTTGCATGTTCTCCCTATGACTGCCTGGGTTTAGGCCCACATCTCATAGTCGCGAGAGGTTGTCAGCTAACTGGCCTCTGTAACACTGCCCCTAGTGTGTAGGGGCTTGAGTAAGACAAGTGGGATAACATACAGCTTGGGTGAATGAGTCCTTGATGGTCAGCTTGGACTCGGTGAGCCTGTTTCCATGCTGCATCTCTAAACTAAACTAAAATTAAACAAAACTTTTTATCTGGCTTGTCAGATTGTTTGTTCTCTATTTCTTTTTATCGGATAAATCAAGTTCCAACTCGATTTCAGGTTTAATTGCTTATCAACTGGTTTCAAGGCCACAGACCTTTTTCAGTCCAATGTTTTTTTCATAAACTTTGTTTCTAAAGTGGTTTAAAAGTGACTATTATGTTTACTTTGAGTGGATGTGCTGACTTGACTTTGGCGAGTATTCAATAATTTATGTGCCCTGTATTAACTTGGGGAAAGGAAAAAAAAACTGCAGATGCTGGTATAAATCGAAGGAAGACACAAAATGCTGGAGTAACTCAGCGGGTCAGGCAGCATCTCAGGAGAGAAGGAACGGGTGACGTTTCGGGCCGAGACCCTTCTTCAGACTGATGTCAGGGGAGGGGGCGGGACAAAGATAGAATGTAGTCGGAGACAGGAAGACTACTGGGAGAACTGGGAAGGGGGAGAGGAAAGAGAGGGAAAGCAAGGGACTAGCTGAAGTTAGAGAAGTTAATATATTTTCTATTCCAGTTAAATCTCATAGTGTGGAAACATGCCCTTCGGCCCAACTTGCCCACACTAGTGGGCAATCTATACTAGTCCCACCTTCCTGCACTTGGTCCATATCCCTCCAAACCTGTCCTATCCATGTACCTGTATAACTGTTTCTTAAACGTTGGGATAGTCCCAGCCTCAACTACCTCCTCCGGCAGCTCGTTCCATACACCCACCATCCTTTGTGTGGAAAAAGTTACCCCTCAGATTCCTGTTAAATCTTTTCCCCTTCACCTCTGTCCTCTGCTTCTCAATTCCATACGATAGGGGACATAAAATTAATTTAATTTAAAATTAGTGCAATTTAAAGTTTCCAGTTGCTCTGCTGGGATTTGAACCCCTGCCTTTGGATTGCTCGTCAGTAAATTATAACCATGCTCCCTTCATTTTACTCTGCGTTCTGTTAATGGGCAATGGAAATGCTATGAAGATGAGCAGACAAGTCCTTTATAGGATTACATAGTACAGTGCAACAACAGGCCCTTCGGCCCGCAATGTCGGTGCCAAGATCTAAACCTTATCTGCATGTTTCTCATCCATATCCATTCCTTTGCAAATCCAAGTGCCTATCTAAAAGTCTTTCAAGTTATGTATCTAACACCACCAGCATCTCTGGCAGTGTTTTCCAGGCACTCCCCACCCTCTGCATAACAAATAACTATCTTTAATCTGACTTTGTTGCACTTGCACTGAATTTTTTATCCTTTATCCTGTATCTACGCTGTGGACCGCTTGACTGTAATCATGCATAGGTAAAAAAATCTGCAGACGCTTGTTAATATCAACGGTAGACACAAAAAGCTGGAGTAACTCAGCGGGTCAGGCAGCATCTCGGGAGAGAAGGAACGGGTGACGTTTCGGGTCGAGACCCTTCTTCGGACGGTCTGAAGAAGGGTCTCGACCCGAGACGTCTCCCATTTCTTCTCTCCCGAGATGCTGCCTGACCCGCTGAGTTACTCCAGCTTTTTGTGTCTACCTTGTAATCATTCATGGTCCTTTTGTTGATCGGATAGCAAGCAGCAAAGATAGACACAAAGTGCTGCAGTAACTCAGCGGGACAGGCAGCATCTCTGGAGAGAAGGAATTGGCTTGAGAAAAATAGATTTTGTTTTAGAAATAAATGTGCTATTCATTTTGGGAATCACTGTTTAAACTTGTGAATGGCGGCATGGTGGCACAGCGGTAGAGTTGCTGACTTACAGCGCTAGAGACCCGGGTTCGACCCTGACTACGGGTACATGTCGGTAGAGACCTGCGTGGGTTTTCCCTGAGATCTTCAGTTTCTTCCCATACTCCAAAGAAGTGCAGGTTTAAGGTTGTGTAAGAAAATAACTGCAGATGCTGGTACAAATCGAAGGTGTTTATTTCACAAAATGCTGGAGTAACTCAGCAGGTCAGGCAGCATCTCAGGAGAGAAGGAATGGGTGACGTTTCGGGTCGAGACCCTTCTTCAGTCTGAAGAAGGGTCTCGACCCGAAACGTCACCCATTCCTTCTCTCCTGAGATGCTGCCTGACCTGCTGAGTTACTCCAGCATTTCGTGAAATAAATGCAGGTTTGAGGTTGGCTTGGTATAAATGTAAAATTCTCCCTAGTGTGTGTAGGATAGTGATAGTGTTAATGTGCGGGGATCACTGGTCAGCAAGGGCTCGATGGGCCGAAGGGCCTGTTTCCGCGCTGTATCTCTAAACTAGACTAAACGAAAAAAATAGACACAAAATGCTGGAGTATCTCAGCGGTTCAGGCAGCACCTTAGGAGAAAAGGAATCGGTTCAAGAAAAATAGATTTTGCTTTAAAAATAAATGTACTGTTCATTTTGGGAATCACTGTATAAACTTGTGAATGAAGACTTTCAGAACGATGTGCATTGCATGGCGAGTATATTGAGGAAAACGTTTTTCACCCAGAGAGTTGTGAATCTGTGGAATTCTCCGCCACAGAAGGCAGTGGAGGCCGATTCACTGAATGTATTCTAGATAGAAGGTATCACAAAAAGCTGGAGTAACTCAGTGGGTCAGGCAGCATTTCAGGAGAGAAAACCATTCCTTCTCTCCAGAGATGCTGCCTGACCCGCTGAATTACTCCAGCTTTTTGTGATACCTTTGATTTGTACCAGCATCTGCAGTTATTTTCCAATATAGCATCCTGGACAGAGCTCTTAGGGCCAACGGAATCAAGGGATATGGGGAGAAAGCCGGAACAGGGCACTGATTTTGGACGATCAGCTGTGATCATATTGCAATTCGGTGCTGGCTCCAAGGGCCGAATGGCCTCCTCCTGCACCTATTGTCTATGTTTCTATATTAATGACATGTGAATGGGTTCAGGGCCGCTAATCACACCGCCTCTGTTTTTCCGCAGCTGACTAGACGATTGCCCCCGATCAAAGACGCCAAACCCAGGCTGCAGAAGCTGTTCCGCGACTTCTGGCTCTACTCAGTGGTGATGGGCTTTGCTGTGGAAGGTTCAGGTACCGGCCAGACTGCTAAAATTACCTCGCTCATCGCGCGTTATGTTGTTCCAAAAACGTTGGTCAGTGACTTTAACCCCCAGCAGTTTGACGTTTCCGCAGACTGGGGGGTGGAGGGGGGTTCGGACGAGCTGGCTTCTGCGGCTTGTATTCTCAGCGCCATCACTGCAAACATACAAAGATAGAAAATAGGTGCAGGAGGAGGCCATTCGGCCCTTCGAGCCAGCACCGCCATTCAATACGATCACGGCCGATCATCCAAAATCAGTACCCCATTCCTGCTTTCTCCCCTTGATTCCGTTAGCCCTAAGAGCTAAATCTAACTCTCTCTTGAAAACATCCAGTGAATCATTGTCCACTGCCTTCTGTGGCAGAGAATTCCACAGATTCACAACTCTCTGGGTGAAAAAGTTTTTCCTCATCTTAGTCCTGAAACTTGTGGACACACATCGATTGTAAATGTGTAACTTAATTGTGAGATTTGAGAACGTCCGATTACTTTATTAATTTTAGCGGTCTTTGAATTCTTCTGTTCTTTCCTCCTCGCTGTCTTATTCTTTCTTTTCAACTCCATTCCTTCTGTTTCTCTTCTCTCGGTCTGTCTCCCCACCCCCCTCTGAAGCCACAAGCCAGTCAGGCAAAGTATTGTGTAGGAAGGAACTGCAGATGTCGGTTTAAATCGAAGGTAGACACAAAATGCTGGAGTATCTCCTGAGGTCCACCTTCCTGAGGCCAAATGAAGACATCATACCTTCGTATCTCTGAAATAGCGCTGATAATTCTTGAGGGGTTGGATGGGCTAGATGCAGGGAAAATGTTCCCCATGTTGGGGGAGTCCGGAACCAGGGGTCACAGTTTAAGAATAAGGGGTCGGCCATTTAGGACTGAGATGAGGAGAAATGTTTTCACCCAGAGAGTTGTGAATCTGTGGAATTCTCTGCCACAGAAGGCAGTGGAGGACAATTCACTGGATGTTTTCAAGAGAGAGTTGGATTTAACTCTTGGGGCTAAAGGAATCGAGGGATATGGGCAAAAAGCAGGAACGGGGTACTGATTGTGGATGATTAGCCGCGGAGGCGCAGCGGTAGAGTTGCCGCCTAACAGCGAATGCAGCGCCGGAGACTCAGGTTCGATCCTGACTACGGGCGCCATCTGTACGGAGTTTGTATGTTCTCCCCGTGACCTGCGTGGGTTTTCTCCGAGATCTTCGGTTTCCTCCCACACTCCAAAGACGTACAGGTATGTAGGTTAATTGGCTGGGCAAATGTAAAAATTGTCCCTAGTGTGTGTAGGATAGTGTTAGTGTGCGGGGATCGCTGGGCGGCGCGGACTCGGTGGGCCGAAGGGCCTGTTTCCGTGCTGTATCTCTAAATCTAAATCTAAAAAAAAAATCATATTGAATGGCGGTGTTGGGTTGAAGGGCGGAATGGCCTCCTCCTGCGCCTGTTTTCCACGTCTCTCTCATGTTGGCGGCTTCTGTTTGTGCAGGGCTTTGGCCGGAGGAGTGGTACGAGGGAGTGTGTGAAATCGCCACCAAGTCTCCGTTGCTGACCTTTCCAGGCGGAGAGCCTTTGCGCTCGGAGCTGCAGTACAACTCTGCCCTGAAGAACGACACCGTCTCGCCGGTAAGAACGTCCGTTTACCTCACTTGTCTCCCCTTTCCCCTTTCCCCCTGACTCTCACTCTGAGGAAAGCTCTCGACCCGAAACGCCACCTGTTCCTCTTCTCCAGAGGTGCTGCCTGACCCTCAGTCAGAGGGCGGTGAATCTGTGGAATTCTTTGCCGCACAAGGCTGTGGAGGCCAAGCCAATGGATATACATTTACGGCGGAGATAGATTCTTGATTAGCACGGGTGCCAGGGGTTACGGGGAGAAGGCGGGAGAATGGGGTTAGGAGGGAGAGATAGATCAGCCAGGATTGAATGGCGGAGTGGACTTGTTGGGTACAGGTTAATTAGAAACATAGAAAGATAGAAAATAGGTGCAGGAGTAGGCCATTCGGCCCTTCGAGCCTGCACCGCCATTCAATATGATCATGGCTGATCATCCAACTCAGTATCCCGTACCTGCCTTCTCTCCATACCCCCTGATCCCTTTAGCCACAAGGGCCACATCTAACTCCCTCTTAAATATAGCCAATGAACTGGCCTCAACTACCTTCTGTGGCAGAGAATTCCACAGATTCACCACTCTGTGTGTGAAATAAACCTTCTCATCTCGGTCCTAAAAGACTTCCCCCTTATCCTTAAACTGTGACCCCTTGTTCTGGACTTCCCCAACATCGGGAACAATCTTCCTGCATCTAGCCTGTCCAACCCCTTAAGAATTTTGTAAGTTTCTATAAGATCCCCCCTCAATCTTCTAAATTCCAGCGAGTACAAGCCGAGTCTATCCAGTCTTTCTTCATATGAAAGTCCTGGCATCCCAGGAATCAATCTGGTGAACCTTCTCTGTACTCCCTCTATGGCAAGAATGTCTTTCCTCAGATTAGGATTGGCAATGGTGTAGATGTACAGGTTTCTTCGGTTTCCTCCCACACTCCAAAGACGTACAGGTATGTAGGTTAATTGACTGGGTAAATGTAAAAATTGTCCCTAGTGTGTGTAGGATAGTGTTAGTGTGCGGGGATCGCTGGGCGGCGCGGACTTGGTGGGCCGAAAAGGCCTGTTTCCGCCCTGTATCTGAAATATGAAAAAATAAATATGTAAGAGCGTCCCGTGTGTTAGTGTGCGGGGATCGCTGGTCGGCGCAGACTCGTTGGGCCGAAGGGCCTGTTTCCGCACTCTATCACTAAACTAAACTAAAAGACCAAACTATTTTTGTTTCTTATTTGTTTTCATTTAGGCTGAACTGAACGAATTAAGAAGCACCATTATAAATCTGCTGGACCCCCCTCCTGAAGTTGCAGCCCTCATTAACAAGCTGGACTTTGCGATGTCCACGTATCTCCTCTCCGTCTACCGCCTGGAGTACATGAGGTCAGCCAAACAACGCCGAGTGTGCGAGTGTTTCTGAAACTGAGCTCCTTACACGCGTGATCTGGCTCCTTACACGCGTGATCTGGCTCCTTACACGCTCGTGCTTTGATTTGCAGGGTATCCCGATCGACTGATCAGGACCGATTCCAGGTTATGTTTCGCTATCTGGAGGACAAGGCTATTCAGAAAGATAAAGCTGGTGAGCATTTGAAGTCCAGGTTCCACCACTGATTTTCCCGGCACCATTGGTTCCAGGGCCTTTCTGGATTAGAAGCACAAAATGCTGGAGTAACTCAGCGGGACTGGCAGGCAGCGTCTCTGGAGAGAAGGAATGGGTGACGTTTCGGGTCGAGACGTCACCCATTCCTTCTCTCCAGAGACGCTGCCTGTCCGCTGAGTTACTCCAGCATTTTGCGCCTAACTTTGGTTTAAACCAGCATCTGCATTTGCTTCCTACACCTTCCTTAATACACTAATCTTAATACTAATCTTAAACCAGAGTTCTCTGTTGCTTTGTTCTTGGTCACAACCCGAGCAGATTACGAGGAACACAGCCTTCTTTACCATTCAATCGAGCCCACCGCCAGTCTGTTTCAATAGACAATAGGTGCAGGAGGAGGCCATTCGGAGCTTCGAGCCAGCACCGCCATTCAATGTGATCATGGCTGATCATTCACAATCAGTACCCCGTTCCTGCCTTCTCCCCATACCCCCTGACTCCGCTATCTTTAAGAGCTCTATCTAGCTCTCTCTTGAAAGCATCCAGAGAATTGGCCTCGACTGCCTTCTGAGGCAGAGAATTCCACAGATTTGCAACTCTCTGACTGAAAAAGGTTTTCCTCATCTCCGTTCTAAATGGCCTACCCCTTATTCTTAAACTGTGGCTCCTGGTTCTGGACTCCCCCAACACTGGGAACATGTTTCCTGCCTTTAATGTGTCCAATCCCTTAATAATCTCATACGTTTCGATAAGATCCCCTCTCATCCTTCTAAATTCCAGTGTATACAAGTCTAGTCGCTCCAGTCTTTCAACATACGACGGTCCCGCCATTCCGGGAATTAACCTAGTAAACCTACGCTGCACGCCCTCAATAGCAAGAATATCCTTCCTCAAATTTGGAGACCAAAACTGCACACAGTACTCCAGGTGCGGTCTCACTAGGGCCCTGTTTCAACATCTTCTTGGTGCCTCACAACTGTCAGAGGTTCTCCTTCTTGGAACGACAATTCATCGCTGTCCTTGGCGTCATAATCCCACATACGTTCCGTGCTGCCAGAGCAAGAGAGGTCATGGCCTCCGAGAGGTACCGGAACGTTCCGCCTAGGCCGCCGGGGGGGGGGGGGCCGAGATACCGGCCCGTAAAGTCGGATCTGGGAACGGATCTGCTGGAGTTCCAGAGCCAAGGCCGGGGGAGTGGGGGGGGGGGGCGGTGGAAATTCCACCCTTTGATCGGCCGCGGAAGTCCCGGTCAGGTTCAGATCGGCCGCCTCACAATTTTCTGCGGCACCTTTTCATGGTGGACTTCCGGGGAGAGGTATCGAGTGCACTCTCGGAATGTTGTCCGGATAAATTCAGTGGATATTTTTAAGGAACAGATAGATATATTCTGGACTAGTACGGCTGCTCAGAGGGTCATGGGGAGAAGGCAGGAGGATCGGGTTGGGAGGGAGAGATAGATCAGCCGTGATTGAATGGCGGAGTAGACATGATGGGACGAATGGACTAATTCTGCTCCTATTCATCCTGACTTCCGTCCCACTCCTTCCACCCGGGCGGGGATTGCGGGCTGGGTTTTCCTTGCACCAGTTGACTTCTCCAACAAGACCAGCAAGACGCTTCCTACACGACGACGGTGGGCACCGTCGGGAAGTGCTTAGACGCGAGCTGGCCCCATGGGCACTGACCATGTTTCCCGTATCTGTTTCCCGCCAGGCATGATGCAGTGCGTGATCGCGGTGGCCGACAAAGTGTTTGAGGTCTTCCTCGCTGTCATGGCCGACAAGGTAGCTGGTCTTTCGCTCGGAGCATTTTCCACGGCATTTGTGAGTCTTTGAAGCAGAATCTCACGGCTCTTTTTCCTTCATCAGCCCAAGACCAAGGACAACGAGGAAGAGCTGGAGAAACATGCCCAGTTCCTGCTGGTCAACTTCAACCATGTCCATAAGCGCATCCGGAGAGTCGCCGACAAATTCCTGTCGGGCTTGGTCGACAAGTACGTCACCAACTTAGCTTTGACGGTGGACATAAAAAGCTGGAGTAACTCAGCGGGTCAGGCAACGTCCTGGGGAGAGAAGGAATGGGTGACGTTTCGGGTCGAGACCCTTCTTCTGTCTGATGTCGGGGAAGGGGTGACGTTTCGGGTCAGAACCCGTCTATCCTTAAGAGCTAGATAGAGCTCTTAAGGATAGCGGAGTCAGGGGGTTTGGGGAGAAGGCAGGAACGGGGTACTGATCGAGAATGATCAGCCATGATCACATTGAATGGCGGTGCTGGCTCGAAGGGCCGAATGGCCTCCTCCTGCACCTATTGTCTATTCAGACTAGAGTCTGAGGTAGGGTCTCCGACCCGAAACGTCACCCATTCCTTCTCTCCAGAGATGCTGCCTGACCCGCTGAGTTACTCCAGCATTTTGTGTCCAGGTTTTTGATTAGTACGGGTGTCAAAGGTTATGGGGAGAAGGCAGGAGAATTTGGTTGAGAGGGACAGATAGATCAGCTGTGATTGAATGGCGGGGTAGACCAGATTGGCTGAATGGCTAATTCTGCTCCTAGAACTTATGAGTGGGGTTGAAAGGCAAAGATCGATCCACCACGATTGAGCTTGTACTCGCTGGAATTTAGAAGACTGAGGGGGGATCTTATAGAAACATATAAAATTCTTAAGGGGTTGGAGAGGCTAGATGCGGGAAGATTGTTCCCGATGTTGGGGGAGTCCAGAACCAGGGGTCACAGCTTAAGGATAAGGGGGAAGTCTTTTAGGACGGAGATGGGAAAACATTTCTTCACACAGAGTGGTGAGTCTGTGGAATTCTCTGCCACAGAAGGTAGTTGAGGCCAGTTCATTGGCTATATTTAAGAGGGAGTTAGATGTGGCCCTTGTGGCTAAAGGGATCAGGGGGTATGGAGAGAAGGCAGGTACAGGATCAGCCATGATCACATTGAATGGAGGGGCAGGCTCGAAGGGCCGAATGGCCTACTCCTGCACCTATTTTCTATGTTTCTATGTTTCTAGTAGCGGAGTAGACTCGATGGGCTGAATGGCCTATGGACCTTCTGGTCCTATGACTTATGAACATGAACAACCCCAGAAGGCGAGAAAATAGCTTAAATTCTGCAATTGCCTCCTTCGAAAAGCCCAACGAGTCGTTGATGTTCGTTGTTTGTTTTGTTTGTTCCCAGATTCCCACATTTGCTGTGGAATGGATCTGTCCTGAAAACGATGCTGGATATCCTTCAGACTCTGTCCCTGTCCCTCAGTGCGGTAAGAACCAGGTGGAATTGATGGCGATATTGATGGAATAAATTGAACAAATTTTCCATGACATATATTCTGTCTTGCAGGATGTCCACAAGGATCAACCGTACTACGACATCCTGGACACCCCGTACAGGATCACTGTTCCTGACACCAATGAAGCCAGAGAGGTAACGCCCGCTTCAATAGTCCAAAGCTAACCGCTATGAGGCCAGGCCCATGTAGAATGTAGACCAGTACAGCTAGGGTTGCCAGCTTTCTCACTCCCAAATAAGGGACAAAAGGCTGACGTCACCGCCCCGCGCCCCACGTGACCTCACCCAGCCAGCGGCCACGTGCTTCCGTTCCACCAATGGCGGTCACCCGGGCCGGGAGGCGGGTTGTCACGCAACTTCCGTTAGGCGGCGCCCGGGCCTTCAGGCCTACACTGTCTGGGCTTACACAGTCTGGGCTACACTGTCTGACTACACTGTCCGGGCCTACAGCGGTCCCCGGGCCTACACTGTCCGGGCGTACAGCGGCCCCCGGGCCTAATACGGGACAAGGGCGGTCCCGCACGGGACAAACCAATTTAGCCCAATCTACGGGATGTCTCGGCTAATACGGGACAGTTGGCAACCCTAACTACAGCACAGGAACAGGCCCTTAGACCCACAGTGTCCGTGCTGAATATAATGCCAAGATAAACCAAACTCATCTGGGCAGCACAGTGGTAGGTAGAGTTGCTGCCTTGCAGCACCACAGACCCGGGTCCCATCCTGACCTCAGGTGCTGTCTGTGTGGAGTTTGCACGTTCCCCCTGTGCCTGCGTGGGTTTCCTCCCACATTCCAAAGACCTGCAGGTTAAATGTGCAGGAAGGCTCGTGCAGGTGCTGGTTTAAACCGAAGGTAGACACAAAATGCTGGAGTAACTCAGCGGGATGGGACAGGCAGCATCTATGGAGAGAAGGAATGGATGACGTTTCAGGTCGAGACCCTTCTTCAGACTGATGTCGGGGGAGAGGGAGAAACATAGATTAGAAAGTAGAAGGTGTGAAAATAGGACAAAGGGGATGGATATCAAGGAAAATGTAGACTAGACCCGAAACGTCACCCATTCCTTCTCTCCAGAGATGCTGCCTGTCCCGCCCGCCCGCTGAGTTACTCCAGCACTTTGTGTGTGACTGCAGTTGTGTACGTTTGCCACTGGAGGGAGCATTGAGCAGATCCTGGGCCGATGGAGCCCAGCAGTGTCAATGAGCATCCTGGGAACTACTCCACCTTTAGCTCTGATTTTCCAGCCAGCTCTCTGATGTTTTATGATGCTGTGTGCAAGTTCTCAGCTCCACCACATCACAGCTCGTTGAAGACCGAGCATTTGTTAAACAACTTTGTCGTGGTTCACAAGTTCAAGGAGCAGAAATAGGTCATTCGGCCCATCAAGTCTACTCCGCCATTCAATCATGGCTGATCCACCTCACCCCCTCAACCCCGTTCTCCTGTCTTCTCCCCGTAACCCCTGACACACGTACTGGAATAATGTCTTTAAGTTGCTTTTCAAGTTGTTGGTATTTGAAAGGGACTTTGAAGACATTACTTTAGATTAAGGATGAGGAGGGGTGTGGACCTCATTGAAACGTACCGAATAGTGAAAGGCCTGGATAGAGTGGATGTGGAGAGGATGTTTCCACTAGTGGGAGAGTCTAAGACTAGAGGCCACAACCTCAGAATAAAAGGACGTTCCTTTAGAAAGGAGATGGACAATAGACAATAGGTGCAGGAGGAGGCCATTCGGCCCTTCGAGCCAGCACCGCCATTCAATGTGATCATGGCTGATCATTCTCAATCAGTACCCCGTTCCTTCCTTCTCCCCATACCCCCTGACTCCGCTATCCTTAAGAGCTCTATCTAGCTCTCTCTTGAATGCATTCAGAGAATTGGCCCCCACTGCTTTCTGAGGCAGAGAATTCCACAGATTTACAACTCTCTGACTGAATTTTTTTTCCTCATCTCTGTTCTAAATGGCCCACCCCTTGTTCTTAAACTGTGGCCTCTGGTTCTGGACTCCGCCAACATTGGGAACATGTTTCCTGCCTCTAACGTGTCCAACCCCTTAATAATCTCATACGTTTCGATAAGATCCCTTCTCATCATTCTAAATTCCAGTGTATTCAAGCCTAGACGCGCCAGTCTTTCAACATACGTCAGTCCCGCTATTCCGGGAATTAACCTAGTAAACCTACGCTGCACGCCCTCAATAGCAAGAATATCCTTCCTCAAATTTGGAGACCAAAACTGCACACAGTACTCCAGGTGCGGTCTCACTAGGGCCCTGTTTCAACATCTTCTTGATGTCTCACAACTGTCAGAGGTTCTCCTTCTTGGAACGATAATTCATCGCTGTCCTTGGCTTCATAATCCCACATACGTTCCGTGCTGCCAGAGCAAGAGAGGTCACGGCCTCCGAGAGGAGTCCAACGGTACCGGAACGTTCCGCCTAGGCCGCCGGGGGGGGGGGGTGAGATCCCCTCTCATCCGTCTAAATTCCAGTGTATACAAGCCCAGTCGCTCCAGTCTCTCAACATACGACAGTCCCGCCATTCCGGGAATTAACCTGGTAAACCTACGCTGCACGCCCTCAATAGCAAGAATATCCTTCCTCAAATTTGTTCATTATTAAGTGTCCAACCCCTTAATAATCTTATATGTTTCGATATGTTTTGAGTCGGCACCCTTCTTCAGTCTGAAGAAGCCGGTTTTGGTGAAGTTTACTCATTTGAAGTTGCTTTATTCCCCCCCCCCCCCTTCTCTCAGAGTATTGTGCGGGACTTTGCGGCACGCTGTGGTGGGATTCTACAGGAGGCGATGAAGTGGGCTCCAACAGCCACTAAATCACATCTTCAGGTAAGCTGTCAGATGATTCCACAACCAACCAGCATTGGAGGCTGTTTTTGATAGAAATGACTGGGCTAATTCAGGCTGGAAAGGGTGCGGAGAAGATTTACGAGGATGTTGCCAGGACTCGAGGGCCTGAGCTGCAGGGAGAGGTTGGGCAGGCTGGGGTTTTATTCCTTGGAGCGCAGGAGGATGAGGGGTGATCTTATAGAGGTGTACAAAATCTTAGGGACTCTTAGCACAGAGTCTCATGCCCAGAGTTGGGCGATTAGATAGGGTGAATGCATAGTCTTTTACCCAGTGTAGAGGAATCAAGAGTCATAGAGTGATACAGCGTGGAAACAGGCCCTTCGGCCCAAATCGCCCACACCGGCCAACAATGTCCCAGCTACACTAGTCCCACCTGCCCGCGCTTGGTCCATATCCCTCCAAACCTGTCCTATCCATGCACCTTACCAACTGTTTTTTAAACGATGGGTTAGTCCCAGCCTCAACTACCTCCTCTGGCAGCTTGTTCCGTACACCCACCACCCTCTGTGTGGAAAAGCATTCAGAAGACATAGGTTTAAGGTGAGAGGGAAAAGATTAAACATGAACCTGAGGGGCAAAAACTGAGGTGCAGTTAAATTATTTTGTTTTTGTATACAATCTGGTAAAATCATACAGCAGACTTATAAGTTCTAGGAACAGAATTTGGCCATTCGGCCCATCAAGTCTACCCCTCCATTCAATCATAGCTGGTCTTCACCTTAGCAGTCCACGTTTCTGCCGCCGATAAAGTTTCAAAAGTTGTTAGTGCAGACCTATCTTCTCACGGTGGCGAACTTGGAAAATACTTGCAGCACTTGTGGGAGTGTTGTGCCAACACAGGAGCGGCACGGTGGCGCAGCAGTAGAGTTGCTGCCTCACAGCACCAGAGACCCGGGTTCCATCCTGACCACGGGTGCCGTCTGTACGGAGTTTGTACGTTCTCCCCGTGACCAATTTCATGCTTAATTTAAACTTTTGCAGTCTCAATAGGACGTGAGAAAGTGTATTTGTATGATTTTATCATCGTCTTTTACGGGTGACAATGCTCCTGCAATTGAATTGCAAAGAAGTCAAAAGACGGAATTTATTTAGTTAAGTGGCGCAACGGTAGAGTTGCTGCCTTACAGCGCTTGCAGCGCCGGAGTCCCGGGTTCGATCCCGACTACGGGCGCTGTCTGTACGGAGTTTGCACGTTCTCCCCGTGACCCGCGTGGGTTTTCTCCGAGATCTTCGGTTTCCTCCCACACTCCAAAGACGTGCGGGTCTGTTAGTTAATTGGCTTGGTGTAAGAGGTTAAAAAAAGTGTCCCTGGTGCGTGTAGGGTAGTGTCAATGTGTGGGGATCGTTGGCCGGCGCGGACCCAGTGGGCCGAAGGGCTTGTTTCCGCGGTGTATCTCGAAACTAAACTAAACTATACATCTGTGTGTGTGTGTGTGTGTGTGTGTTTTTTTGCAGGAATATTTGAATAAGAATCAGAACTGGGTGTTTGGTCTGTCCCAGCATGCTGGGCTCGCTATGGCGACAGAAAGCATCCTGAATTTTGCATGTTACAACAGGCAGAACACCACACTCGGGGTACGTAGAATCAGGAGAGCTTTATTTTCATATTTATATTTACTGGATGGAAACAATGACGTTCTTATTTGCAGCCATAGCAGCACAAGCATGTAAACACAGCACTCACCCCTCACAGCCGTACAACGCCATCAGTCTGAAGGAACAAAAATGCAGATGCTGGCTTAAATCGAATTTGTCTGAAGAAGGGTCTCATAGAAACATAGAAACATAGAGTATAGGTGCAGGAGGGGGCCATTCAGCCCTTCGAGCCAGCACCGCCATTCATTGTGATCATGGCTGATCGTCCCCAATCAATACCCCGTGCCTGCCTTCTCCCCATATCCCTTGATTCCACTAGCCCCTAGAGCTCTATCTAAATCTCTCTTAAACCCATCCAGTGATTTGGCCTCCACTGCCCTCTGTGGCAGAGAATTCCACAGATTCACAACTCTCTGGGTGAAAAAGGTTTTTCTCACCTCAGTTTTAAATGGCCTCCCCTTTATTCTAAGACTGTGGCCCCTGGTTCTGGACTCCCCCAACATTGGGAACATTATTCCTGCATCTAGCTTGTCCAGTCCTTTTATAACTTTAAATGTTTCTATAAGATCCCTCTTATCTTTCTGTACTCCAGTGAATACAAGTCTCGACCCGAAACGTCACCCATTCTTTCTCTCCAGAGATGCTGCCTGACCCGCTGAGTTACTCCAGCATTTTGTGTCTGCCATCAGTCTGAAGAAGGGTCTTGACCCAAAACGTCACCCATTCTGTGTAATCCTCTGCCTCAGAAGGCAGTGGAGGCCAATTCTCTGGATAGAGCTCTTAAGGATAGCGGAGTCAGGGGGTATGGGGAGAAGGCAGGAAGGGGGTGCTGATTGTGAATGATCATCCATGGTCACATTGAATGGCAGTGCTGACTCGAAGGGCCGAATGGCCTACTCCTGCACCTATTGTCTATTGTCTATTGTCCTTCACTCCAGAGATGCTGCCTGTCCCGCTGAGTTACTCCAGCAGCTTGTGTCCATCTGAAATATCATATAACATTAGTTTTAATGAAGAGATGGAAGAGCTGTTTACTTTGATGACTTAAGAGTGATACAGCGTGGAAACAGGCCCTTCGGCCCAACTTGCCCACACACCGACCAACATGTCCCATCTACTCTAGTTCCACCTGCTTGCGTTCGGCCCAAATCCCTCTAAACCCGTCCTATCCATGTAACTGTCCAAATGTTTCTTTGGAATCTAAACACAAAATGCTGGAGTAACTCAGCGGGTCAGACAGCATCTCTGGAGAAAAGGAATAGTGACGTTTCGGGTCGATACCCTTCTTCAGACTGAGAGAAATATTTCTTTAAGTTTAAGAAACATCATAAATTTTATAAAAGTTCAAGAAATGGAAAACCCAGTCTGGGACTAGAGGTCACAGCCTCAGAATTAAAGGACGATCTTTTAGGAAGGAGATGAGGAGGAATTTCTTTAGGAAGAGGGTGGTGAATCTGTGGAATTCTTTGCCACAGAAGGCTGTAGAGGTTGTTGGTGGATATATTTAAGGCAGAGATAGACAGATTCTTAATTAGTACCGGTGTCAAAGGTTATGGGGAGAAGGCAGGAGAATGGGGTTAGGGAGAGATCGATCAGCCATGATTGAATGGCGGAGGAGACTTGATGGGCCGAATGGCCGTATTCTACTCCTATTCCTTATGACTTTATGAATAGGTTTTGTGTCGAGGCCCTTCTTCTGACTGAGAGTCAGGGGGAAAGGAAAACGACAGAGATATAACGGTGATATAGAGAGATACGGAGCAAATGAATCAAAGAAGTGCAGGAAAGCGACAATAGACAATAGACAATAGGTGCAGGAGAGGCCATTCGGCCCTTCGAGCCTGTACGCACCGCCATTCAATGTGATCATGGCTGATCATTCTCAATCAGTACCCCGTTCCTGCCTTCTCCCCATACCCCCTGACTCCGCTATCCTTAAGAGCTCTATCCAGCTCTCTCTTGAATCCATTCAGAGAATTGGCCTCCACTGCCTTCTGAGGCAGAGAATTCCACAGATTCACAACTCTCTGACTGAAAAAGTTTTTCCTCATCTCAGTTCTAAATGGCCTACCCCTTATTCTTAAACTGTGGCCCCTGGTTCTGGACTCCCCCAACATTGGGAACATGTTTCCTGCCTCTAACGTGTCCAACCCCTTAATAATCTTATACGTTTCGATAAGATCTCCTCTCATCCTTCTAAATTCCAGTGTATACAAGCCTAGTCGCTCCAGTCTTTCAACATATGACAGTCCCGCCATTCCGGGAATTAACCTGGTAAACCTACGCTGCATGCCCTCAATAGCAAGAATATCCTTCCTCAAATTGCACAAAACTGCACACAGTACTCCAGGTGCGGTCTCACTAGGGCCCTGTACAACTGCAGAAGGACCTCTTTGCTCCTATACTAATGATAAAGGAAACAGGCCATTGCTAGTTGTGGGCGGTGGAAGGAAAAGGTATAAATCTAGAACTTCTCCCCCTCCTTGCCCCACTGCAAATTCCCAAGGGGCTGCCGACACTGGCGTGAATTGAAGCCTTGAGACTAGAATCGCTTGTCCTTGGCAAGGCCGTCTAGAGTTGTGGTAAAACGCAGGTAAACAGAGTCTAGGCTCTCTGGTGTTAGACAATAGGTGCAGGAGGATGCCATCCGGCCCTTAGAGCCAGCACCGCCATTCAATGTGATCATGGCAGATCATTCTCAATCAGTACCCCGTTCCTGCCTTCTCCCCATACCCCCTGACTCCGCTATCCTTAACAGCTCTATCCAGCTCTCTCTTGAATGTATTCAGAGACTTGGCCTCCCCTGCCTTCTGAGGCAGTTGCCAACTGAGAGTTTAGAGTTGCTAAACAAATTGCAGGTCGGGCGTGAGGGGAACGACAGTCTGCCTTTATGAAGTGAATGTCGCCATCTTGTGGCAGGCGAGAAAAGCCATAGCTGGGCACAAAGTGCTGGAGTAACTCAGCGGCTCAGGCAGCATCTCTGGAGGTCAGACCGAAGAAGGGCCCTGATCTGAAAAGTCACCTTTCCTTTGCCTCCAGAGTTGCTGCCTGACCCGCTGAGATGCTCCAGCACTCTGTGTCGTCCGTCTTTGATATAAACCAGCAGCTGTAGTTCTTTGTTTCTCCAAGAAAAACTGTGGCCCCAGTTGAAGGTTATAAAGAAGATGCAATGAAGTGAAGATGCTGGTTTAGAAAAGAAAAGGACACAATGTGCTGGAGTAACTCAGTGGGTCAGGATAGGTGAATAGGTGACGTTGCAGGTTAGGACTCTTCTTCTGATGAAATGGATCCAAAAACATGGTCCATTCACATTCTCTGGAGATGCTGCCTGACTCATCGAGTTACTCTAGCACTTTATGTCACCGTTTGAAGTTGACAAGGACTCTTTGTTGATCCAGGGGCATTTGACATCTAACAGCTCCCAATCCGTTAGGTTACTGCTACACGATCACAGGGTAGATTGAATATAATTAGTGGCAAAGAGTGGTTGTGAAAATTGCATTTATTAAAAATTGATTTGGAAAAGTCAGAACAATGTTGTATCTTGTATCATTCTTACAGCAACAAATAGAACAAAATGATATTCCCTCTGAACAAATTTCCTTTTCAAAACACAAACTTGCAGAGTTCTTCGAGCAGTTTTTCTTGCTCCAAATCATAGAACAAAGGTTGGCACAGCGGTACGGTTGCTGCCTCACAGCTAAAGAAATTGTCTTCCGTCCCTCTGACTGATTCTAAGCCCTTTGAGCTGGCAGAAGCAGCTTACACCACATGCAACACCTTGACAACGGACACAAAATGCTGGAGTAACTCAGCGGGGGGACAGGCTGCATCTCTGGAGAGAAGGAATGGGTGACGTTTCGGGTCAAACCCCTTAAGACTCCACCCGAAACGTCACCCATTCCTTCTCTCCAGAGATGCTGCCTGTCCCGCTGAGTTACTCCAGCTTTTTGTGTCTATCTTCGGTGTATAAGCAGTTCCATCTGCAGTTCCACCCTGCACATTGTAATACCGTTCGTGTTATGTCCACCTGCCTGCAGATTACACAGCTGAACGAGAGGCCTGCGTGTGTGAAGAAAGACTATTCCAATTTCATGTCATCCCTTAACCTCCGCAATCGTTCTGCGGGAGAGGTACGTGCAGCTTTTCAACGTGATCCTTTTGCCTTGTCTTTTACGTCTGCTCAGCGTTTCATGAAGCCGGAGTATGCAGCCCGGTGGCGCGGCGGTAGAGTTGCTGCCTTACAGCGCTTGCAGCGCCAGAGACGCAGGTTTGATCCCGACTGTACGGAGTTTGCACGTTCTCCCCGTGACCTGTGCGGGTTTTCTCCGAGACCTTCGGTTTCCTCCCGCACTCCAAAGACGTACAGGTGTGTAGGTTAATTGGGTTATAAGTGTGAATTGTCCGTAGTGTGTGTAGGGTGATGTTAATGTGTGGAGATCACTGGTCAGTGAGGACTCTGGGAGGCCACTCCGGACTGTCAAAGCAGCCACAGCCAGACATAAAAACAACTTTTTTTTCCACGAGCAGTAGCTCTGCTCAACAGCCAAAAGTCTTAATGTTTTAATGTTCTGAAGAAGGGTCTCGACCCGAAACGTCACCCATTCCTTCTCTCCTGAGATGCTGCCTGACCTGCTGAGTTACTCCAGCATTTTGTGAATAAACTAGTTCACTAGTCGGCATGGACTCGGTGAACCAAAGGGACTGTTTCCAAGCTGTACCTCGAAAGCTGTACCTCGAAAGCTGTAAGCTCGAAATCGGCGGCACGGTGGCGCAGCGGTAGAGTTGCTGCCTTACAGCGAATGCAGCGCCGGAGACTCAGGTTCGATCCTGACTACGGGCGCCGTCTGTACGGAGTTTGTACGTTCTCCCCGTGACCTGCGTGGGTTTTCTCCGAGATCTTCGGTTTCCTCCCACACTCCAAAGACGTGCAGGTGTGTAGGTTAATTGACTGGGTAAATGTAAAAATTGTCCTTAGTGGGTATAGGATAGTGTTAGTGTGCGGGGATCGCTGGGCAGCGCGGACCCAGTGGGCCGAAGGGCCTGTTTCCGCGCTGTATCTCTAAATCTAAATCTAAAAAACTAGAACTGAGGTGAAGGATAACAAAGGCAAAGTTGTTGCATTCTGCGTATGTCGTCGGTCGGTGTTCCAGTGATTGTGCTACTGGTCGTGTTATCCGGCATCTTGCTCCATTTCAACATTTCCCTCTTCCCTGCAGGTGTCGGGAATGATCCAGTTCTCCGAAGCGACCGGCTGGCAGACTGACCTGAACAAGATCATAATTAAAAAACTGATGGAAGCCCTGGATTCAGTCAAGTCCGAAGCCTACACGCAGTCCATGTTCAATCTCACAGCCCTGCTGATCCACAGGGAGGGTGAGGAATAGCCCCGTTATAAGTTCACAGCATGACAGTAATACCATTACATTTATAGATTCGATTATCGTAATAAGTTGATCTCTACTGGAGAGCTACCAGACATTAGAACAGAGAGAAATTAAAGTGCAGGAAGGAACAGCAGATGCTGGTTTAAACCGAAGGTAGACACAAAAAGCTGGAGTAACTCAGCGAGTCAGGCAGCATCTTTGGCAGCCAAAGAATCACATCTTGTGGCTTAGCTGTTTTGTAAGAACAGAAGGACCTGTCAGTGTCACCGAGTAATCATAAGATCATAAGTGTAAGAAAATAACTGCAGATGCTGGTACAAATCGAAGGCATTTATTCACAAAATGCTGGAGTAACTCAGCAGGTCAGGCAGCATCTCAGGGGAGAATGAATGGGTGACGTTTCGGGTCGAGACCCTTCTTCAGACTGATCATAAGTGATAGGGGTAGAATTAGGCCATTTGGCCCATCAAATCTACTCCACCATTTAATCATGGCTCATCTATTTCTCCCTCCATTCTCCTGCTTTCTCCCCGTAACCTCTGATACCCGTACTAATCAAGAATCTATCTCTGCCTTAAAAATATCCACTGACGTGGCCTCCATGGCCTTCTGTGGCAAAGACTTCCACTGGTTCACCCCATTCAGAGACTGTTATAAGCCCCTCCCTCGCCCTGCTTTTGGTAAGGCAGATCACTGTTCCATTCTACTGCTGCCTGCATACAGGCAGAAACTAAAACAGGAAAAACCGGTTTCCAGGGTTATATATAAATGAGGTCGATGAGGCCTTCCAGGACTGCTTTGACACAACTGACTGGCAGATGTTTGAAGACGCGGCAGAAGGCAATATCAACGAATACACAGACTCTGTCTTAGGCTACATAAGTAAGTGCATCGATGATGTGGTTCCAAAAGCCACCATCTGCACTTACCCAAATCAGAAACCCTGACGGGTCGGACGGGAAATCCATGCTAAACCTAAAGCACGGACTACTGCCTTCAACTCAGGCCACCTCAACGCCGACAAGGCAGCCAGATATGACCTCCGGGAGTCCATCAGGAAAGCCAAGAGAGACTACAGAAACAAAGTGGAATCTAACTACTACAGCTCGGACTCCAGACGCATGTGGAGTGGATTACGCTGCGTCACAGACTACAACGGGAAAAACAGGAGCACTGTTCAGCCTAGTGCATCGCTCTCGGACGAGCATAACACCTTTAACGCCCGGTTTGATGCAGACAACACAGCGCCCACCATGAGTCCACAGGTGTGCAGGGGGACTACCACACTGTCCTTACAAATGTCAGACGTGAGGCGGTCCTTCAAAAAGGTCAACGACCGCAAAGCTCCAGGGCCGGATGGTATTCCAGGGCGTGTGCTGATCAACTGGCAGGGGTGTCCACCAACATCTTCAACCTCTCTCTGAGTCAGTCTGTGGTTCCCACCTCCTTCAAAGCATCCAACATCGTTCCTGTTCCAAAGAAACCAGCGATCTCCTGTTTAAATGACTACCGTCCTGACATCAGTCATCATCAAGTGCTTCGAGCGACGAGTGAAAACTAGCATCAGCTCCTCACTCCCTGACACCTTGGACCCTCTTCAGTTTGCATATAGACCAAACAGGGCCACGGACGATGCCATCGCCATGGCAATACATACTGCGCTCACCCACCTGGACAAAGGAAATACATATGTGACAATGCTCTTTATTGACTACAGCTCGGCATTCAACACTATTATTCCCTCAACACCCGTCCCCAAGCTCCTTGATCTTGGACTGGAAACCTCCACCTGCGGATGGATATTCGATTTCCTGACGGGCAGACCCCAGGTGGTGAGAATTGGCAGCCACACCTCTTCCTCACTGATCCTCAACATAGGCACACCACAGGGCTGTGTGCTCAGTCCTATATAGACAATAGACAGTAGGTGCAGGAGGAGGCCATTCGGCCCTTCGAGCCAGCACCGCCATTCAATGTGATCATGGCTGATCATTCTTAATCAGTACCCTGTTCCTGCCTTCTCCCCATACCCCCTGACTCCGCTATCCTTAAGAGCTCTATCCAGCTCTCTCTTGAATGCATTCAGAGGATTGGCCTCCACTGCCTTCTGAGGAAGAGAATTCCACAGATTCACAACTCTCTAACTGAAAAAGTTTTTCCTCATCTCAGTTCTAAATGGCCTACCCGTTATTCTTAAACTGTGGCCCCTGGTTCTGGACTCCCCCAACATTGGGAACATGTTTCCTGCCTCTAACGTGTCCAACCCCTTAATAATCTTATACGTTTCGATAAGATCTCCTCTCATCCTTCTAAATTCCAGTGTATACAAGCCTAGTCGCTCCAGTCTTTCAACATACGACAGTCCCGCCATTCCGGGAATTAACCTAGTGAACCTACACTGCACGCCTCTCCTCTCCTGTACTCCCTGTTCACACACGACTGTACTGCTAAGCACAGCTCAAACATCATCCTAAAGTTTGCTGTCGAAACGACCATCTTGGGCCTCATCACAGACAACAATGAGACGGCCTACAGAGAGGAGGTAAAGGCTCTAAACAGCTGGTGCCAGGAAAATAACCTCTCTCTCAATGTCAGCAAAACTAAAGAGATGATCGTGGACTACAGGAGACAGCAGGGGGAGTGGACACCTCATCCACATCGGTGATGCTGAGGCTGAAAGGGTCAGCAGCTTTAAGTTCCTCGGTGTGCACATCACTGAGGACCTTTCCTGGACACTGCACACGGACACAATAACAAAGAAGGCCCGCCAGCGGCACTTTTTCCAGAGAAGACTGAGGAGGTTTGTCATGAACGCCAGCATCCTCACAAACCTCTACAGATGCACCATCGAGAGCCTGCTGAAGGGCTGCATTACAGTCTGGTACGGGAACTGTTCTGCCCACAACCACAAATCACTACAGAGAGTGGTGAAGACGGCACAGCACATCACTGGCAACTGTCTCCCGGCCATTCAGGACATGTTGTACCGGCGGTGCCTGCGGAAGGCACGCAGCATCATCAAGGACCACAGCCACCCAGTACATGGGCTGTTCTCCTTGTTACTGTCAGGCAGACGTTACAGGAGTATGGCTGAGCATACCACCAGACTAAAGAACAGTTTCTACCATCAGGCCATCAGGCTTCTGAACTCAAACACATTTCACATCATACATGTTGATTATTTTTAATATTGTCTTTTTACCTATTTTAATATTGTCTTTTTTCCTTACTAATGTCATTTTTATCTTATTTATCCTTGGGATATTACTGCTGAGGTGACCCGTTGTCTTGTCAAATACATTTCATTGTATCGTTGACCCTGTGCCAACTTGCACATGACCCCAAAAAAATTATTAATTAATTAAGAAATTCTTCCTCGTCTCCTTCCGAAAAGAACGCCCTTTAATTGTGAGGCTGTGCCCTCTAGACCTGGACTCTCCCACTAGTGGAAACATCCTCTCCACATCCACTCTATCTAAGCCTGTCACTATTCTGTACGTTTCAACGTGGTTTTCCCCCTCATTCTTCTAAACTCCAGCGAGTACTGTCAAACGGTAATTTATTACCCATGAGGAGTCAGGAGGGGGTGCAAAACCCTCAGAGAAAACCTAGTTAAAGCGGAGGAGTTAAGTGAAAATCATGCTTTTGTTGTAATACAGAAAAGAATTATGGAGCTTTGCATTTTACTGATGTCAATAGACAATAGGTGCAGGAGGAGGCCATTCGGCCCTTCGAGGCAGCACCGCCATTCAATGTGATCATGGTTGATCATTCGCAATCAGTACCCCGTTCCTACCTTCTCCCCATACCCCCTGACTCTGCTATCCTTAAGAGCTCTATCTAGCTCTCTCTTGAATGCATTCAGAGAATTGGCCTCCACTGCCTTCTGGGGCAGAGAATTCCATAGATTCACAACTCTCTGACTGAAAATGTTTTTCCTCATCTCCGTTCTAAATGGCCTACCCCTTATTCTTAAACTGTGGCCCCTGGTTCTGGACTCCCCCAACATTGGGAATATGTTTCCTGCCTCTAACGTGTCCAACCCCTTAATAATCTTATAAGATCCCCTCTCATCCTTCTAAATTCCAGTGTGTACAAGCCTAGCCGCTCCAGTATATTCCAGCCAACAGGAAGACGAACTTTTCTTCCTTGTAAATCAGCAAGATTGACACTTCGAGCCAAGCGCTGTCTTTAATTAATAGCGTCTCCCTGCAATAGCTGAGCTTTGCATCAGTGAAGGGCAGCCGCCTCCGAGGTTCAGTCTGAGTTAATGCTGCCATTTAACAGAGCCAGTGATGAGTTCTGCAGTTGTTTAATCTACAATGGTGGAGCTTTCCGTGATCAATAATTGCAGCAATATGTGCCGTGTTGGTTACAAACTGCGTTATTTCCCCACTAATGTTTCTTGCCACATAACTGTCTTGTCGTCCATCTGGGATTGAGCGGGATAATTAAGTTGCACGTGCACATGTCATTAAGCTGGCAGGAGTGGGGAGAAAGATTCATGAGGATGTTGCCAGGGTTTGCGGGCCTGAGCAATCTCAGGGAGAGGTTGGACTTTTTCCCCCCGTGAAGCACAGGAGGCTGAGGGCTGCTGGAGTAACTCAGCAGGTGAGGCAGCATCTCAGGAGAGAAGGAATGGGTGACGTTTCGGGTCGAGACCCTTCTTCAGACTGATGTCAGGGGGGGCGGGACAAAGGAAGGATATAGGTGGAGACAGGAAGATAGAGGGAGATCTGGGAAGGAGGAGGGGAAGAGAGGGACAGAGGAACTATCTAAAATGGGAGAAGTCGATGTTCATACCGCTGGGCTGCAAGCTGCCCAGGCGAAATATGAGGTGCTGTTCCTCCAATTTCCGGTGGGCCTCACTATGGCACTGGAGGAGGTCCATGACAGAAAGGTCAGACTGGGAATGGGAGGGGGAGTTGAAGTGCTCGGCCACCGTGAGATCAGTTTGGCCAACGCGGACCGAGCGCAGGTGTTCAGCGAAGCGATCGCCGAGCCTGCGCTTGGATTCGCCGATGTAAATAAGTTGAATCTAGAGCAGCGGAAGCAATAGATGAGGTTGGAGGAGGTGCAGGTGAACCTCTGTCTCACCTGGAAAGACTGTTTGGGTCCTTGGATGTAGTTGAGGGGGGAGGTAAAGGGACAGGTGTTGCATCTCGTGCGGTTGCAGGGGAAAGTGCCCGGGGATGGGGTGGTTTGGGTAGGAAGGGACGAGTGGAACAGGGAGTTACGGAGGGAACGGTCTCTGTGGAACGCAGAGAGGGGAGGGGATGGGAAGATATGGCCAGTGGTGGGGTCCCGTTGTAGGTGACGGAAATGTTGGCGGATGATTTGTTGGATTCGCTGGCTGGTGGGGTGGAAGGTGAGGACAAGGGGGATTCTGTCCTTGTTACGAGTGGGGGGAGGGGGAGCAAGAGCGGAGCTGCGGGATGTAGAAGAGACCCGAGTGAGAACCTCATCTATAATGGAGGAGGGGAAGCCCCGTTTCCTGAAGAATGAGGACATCTCTGATGCCCTAGTGTGAAACACCTCATCCCGGGCGCAGATGCGGTGTAGACGGAGGAATTGGGAGTAGGGGATAGACTTTTTGCAGGGGACCGGGTGGGAAGAAGTGTAGTCCAGATAGCTGTGCGAGTCAGTGGGTTTATAGTAAATGTCCGTCACTAGTCTGTCTCCTGTGATGGAGATGGTGAGGTCCAGAAACGGGAGGGAGATGTCGGAGATAGTCCAGGTATATTTAAGGGCAGGATGGAAATTGGAAGTGAAGTGTATGAAGTCAGTGAGTTCTGCATGGGTGCAAGAGGTAGCACCAATGCAGTCGTCGATGTAGCGGAGGTAGAGTTCGGGGATGGGGCCGGTGTACGCCCGGAACAGGGATTGTTTGACGTACCCGACAAAGAGGCAGGTGTAGCTAGGGCCCATGCGAGTGCCCATAGCTACGCCTCTGGTTTGGATGAAGTGGGAGGAGTCAAAGGAGTTACAGTGCACTGTGTTTACACACTCTGTTGTGCTGTTGCAAGTCAGAATGTCATTGTTCTATCTGGGACACACGACAATAAAACTCTCGACTCCTAACTATGACTGGAAATAATGTAGTGTGATGTAATGTAGTGTAATGTGTGCGTGTTTTGTGCTCTGCCTCCCCGCAGTTTGTGACCCACAGCTCCTTCACCATCTGTGCTGGGCCCCTCTACGCATGTTCACAGCAATGGGGATGGAGACCGCAGTCGCCTGCTGGCAGTGGCTGCTGGCTGCAAAGAATGGCATCGAAGTGCCGGTCAGTGTGGCACCTGGGTGGGTGGGCGGGTGGGTGAGTGTGGGTGTGGGTGGATGGGTGTGGGTGGGTGAGTGTGGGCGGGTGGGTGAGTGTGGGCGGGTGGGTGAGTGAGGGTGTGGGTGGGTGGGCGGGTGGGTTAGTGGGTGAGAGTGGGTGGGTGGGCGGGTGAGTGTGGGCGGGTGAGTGTGGGTGGGTGAGTGTGGGTGAGTGGGTGGGTGGGTGAGTGGGTGGGTGGGCGGGTGAGTGTGGGCGGGTGAGTGTGGGCGGGTGAGTGTGGGTGGGCGGGTGGGTGAGTGTGGGCGAGTGGGTGGGTGTGGGCGGGTGGGTGGGTGTGGGTGGGTGTGGGTGGGTAGGTGGGTGTGGGTGGGTATGGGTGTGGGTGAGTGGGTGGGTAGGTGGGTGTGGGTGGGTGGGTGAGTGAGGGTGTGGGTGGGTGGGCGGGTGGGTTAGTGGGTGAGAGTGGGTGGGTGGGCGGGTGAGTGTGGGCGGGTGAGTGTGGGTGGGTGAGTGTGGGTGGGTGAGTGTGGGTGGGTGAGTGGGTGGGTGGGCGGGTGAGTGTGGGCGGGTGAGTGTGGGTGGGTGAGTGAGTGGGTGGGTGGGCGGGTGAGTGTGGGCGGGTGAGTGTGGGTGGGTGGGTGAGTGGGTGGGTGAGTGTGGGTGATTGTGAGGTGTGTAGGTGAGTGGGTAAGTGTGGGTTTGTGAGTGAATGCGTGGGTGGGTAACTGGGTGGGTGTGGGTTTGTGAGTGGGTGGGTGTGGGTGAGTGTGGGTGGGTGTGGGTGAGTGGGTGGGTGAGTGTGAGTGGGTGAGTGTGGGTTTGTGAGTGTGGGTGGTGGGCGGGTGGGTGAGTGAGTGGGTGAGTGAGTGAGTGAGTGGGTGAGTGGGTGGGTGGACTCTGAAGTGACGCTGACGGATGCTGTCATTTGCAGTTCATGCGGGAGATGGTGGGGGCCTGGCAGATGACCACGCAGCAGAGGATAGGCCTTTTCTCCGAAGAGAAGCGAGAAGCTGACCCTCTGGCAGCCTCCGAGGAGAGCCAGCCCATCCCCTGTCCCCCAGAGGTGACGCCCCACCACATCTGGATAGAGGCAAGTGCCAGAGGACGGGCCTTTGGGTTGGGAGGGGGAGAGTTTAAAGGGGAGTTAAGAGACGAGAAGGCAACACCACCCTGGGCAACACCACCCTGGGCAACACCACCCTGGGCAACACCACCCTGGGCAACACCACCCTGGGCAACACTACCCTGGGCAACACCACCCTGGGCAACACTACCCTATCCTGGGCAACACCACCCTGGGCAACACTACCCTATCCTGGGCAACACCACCCTGGGCAACACCACCCTGGGCAACACCACCCTGGGCAACACCACCCTGGGCAACACTACCCTGGCAACACTACACTACCCTGGGCAACACTACACTACCCTGGGCAACACTACACTACCCTGGGCAACACTACACTACCCTGGGCAACACTACACTACCCTGGGCAACACTACCCTGGGCAACACCACCCTGGGCAACACTACCCTGGCAACACTACACTACCCTGGGCAACACTACACTACCCTGGGCAACACTACCCTGGGCAACACCACCCTGGGCAACACTACCCTGGCAACACTACACTACCCTGGGCAACACTACCCTGGGCAACACCACCCTGGGCAACACCACCCTGGGCAACACCACCCTGGGCAACACCACCCTGGGCAACACCACCCTGGGCAACACTACCCTGGCAACACTACACTACCCTGGGCAACACTACACTACCCTGGGCAACACTACCCTGGGCAACACCACCCTGGGCAACACTACCCTGGCAACACTACACTACCCTGGGCAACACTACCCTGGGCAACACCACCCTGGGCAACACCACCCTGGGCAACACCACCCTGGGCAATAACACCCTGGGCAACACTACCCTGGCAACACTACACTACCCTGGGCAACACCACCCTGGGCAACACCACCCTGGGCAACACCACCCTGGGCAACACTACCCTGGCAACACCACCCTGGGCAACACTACCCTGGCAACACTACACTACCCTGGGCAACACTACACTACCCTGGGCAACACTACACTGCCCTGGGCAACACCCCTACCCTGGGCAACACCCCTACCCTGGGCAACACTACCCTGGGCAACCCTACCCTGGGCAACACCACCCTGGGCAACACCACCCTGGGCAACACTACCCTATCCTGGGCAACACCACCCTGGGCAACACCATCCTGGGCAACACCATCCTGGGCAACACCACCCTGGGCAACCACCCTGGGCAACACCACCCTGGGCAACACCACCCTGGGCAACACCACCCTGGGCAACACCACCCTGGGCAACACCACCCTGGGCAACACCACCCTGGGCAACCACCCTGGGCAACACCACCCTGGGCAACACCACCCTGGGCAACACCACCCTGGGCAACACTACCCTGGTCTTCACGTGTAACGCTACGTGCAGTGCAGGCACGATGGCAGGAGGCTGACGGGTGACTTTGCCTTGCTGGTTATCCATAAAGGTGCCCTTGAAGAGGAAGCCAGATGAACACAAAACCAACACGTGATGACTGGCTGTAACTAAAGGGCAGCTCTCTGTGGTTTGGCCGGCAAGCTGCTGGAAACCCATTGATATTGTATAAATTGTAAGGCACCCGATGTTATCAAAGCAACCACAAGTTGTTATTGCATGACTGACTTGGCCCAAGGTCAATGGCATTGCATGATCTTTAGACAGCATGTCCGTGTTTTCTCAATGCAGTTCACACCTTTGTACTAGCAAAGACTCCATTGCAGATTAGATTTAGACATTCCTTTACTGTTACCACAAGCACACTTATTGCACGCCTTCATTCTTATGCACCTCTGCTTTAGTTTCTGGTGCAAAGGTTTGAGATTGCCAAGTACTGCAGTGCGGACCAAGTGGAGATCTTTGGAAGCCTTCTGCAGCGCTCCCTCTCGATGACCGTCGGTGGGTCGAAGGGGATTTTGAACAGACACGTGGCTGCCATCGGGCCAAGATTCAAGTACGTGCTCTTCAAGCGGAGGTTAGAGATACGGCGCACAAACAGGCCCATCGGCCCACCGAGTCCGCACCGACCCGCGATCCCCCCACACCAACACTATCCTACACACGCTCGGTACAATGTACACTTATACCAAGCCAATTAACCTCCGAGATCTTCGGTTTCCTCCCACACTCCAAAGACGTACAGGTATGTAGGTTAATTGACTGGGTAAAATGTAAAAAAACCATCCCTAGTGTGTGTAGGATAGTGTTAATGTGCGGGGATCGCTGGGCGGCACGGACTCGGTGGGCCGAAGGGCCTGATTCCGCGCTGTATCTCTAAAAAAAATCTAAAAATCTACAAGCCTGTCAGTCTTTGGAGGGTGGGAGGAAGCCAAAGATCACGGAGAAAACATAGGCAGGTCATGGGCAGAACGTGCAAACTCTGTGCAGACAGCACCCGTAGTCGGGATTGAACTCTGGTGCTGTAAAGCAGCAAGACTATCTTAGATCGTCTTTACTGGCTTTACCTTGCACTCAGCATTATTCCCTTATCGTGTATCTGCACACTGTGAGCGGCTCGATTGTAATCACGTGTTGTCTTTCCGCTGACCGGTTAGCGCGCAACAACAGCTTTTCACTGTACCTCGGTACACGTGACAATAAACGAAGCTGAATCTAAAACTGAGCTCTAGTGCAGTGCCACGGACAAATCCTTTCTTTCTTTCTTTTCAAATCTTTTTATTAAATTTCAACAAAAAAAAAAGCATAACAGTGATAGTGATACATAGGGATCAGGATTACATTAACAACAAATGTAGCCTTAACTCAGATCCTGGGGGGACAGGGCTTTCTCCATCGCTGCTCCCACCCTATGGAACTCACTACCCCAAACCATCAGAGACTCCTCCTCACTCACCACATTCAAAACATCGCTGAAGTCTCACCTGTTCAGCACTGCCTTCAACCACTGACCGTCACCTCACCTTCTGTCTCCTTTTTCTGTTCGTTTACTTATTTATCGATTTATTTTCTTCTCTATGTTCTAATAATCCCTGTAAAGCGTCTTTGAGTGAAAAGCGCTATATAAATATTATTATTAATATAAATCCAGTTTCAAAATACATATAGGGTATAGACCTCCCAGTCTCTGTGTAATTATAGATAAAAGGTTAAAAGAGAACTTATATATATATTTTTTTTTTACAGATAAAAATTAAAAAAATTAAAAATAAAAATTTACCCCCTAAACTAAAATAAGCAAACAAAAAACCCCAAAACAAAACAGAATCTGGGCTGCAAAAAAAAAATGTCAACAGTTTAGACCCCTGTTTGTCGTTAAATCTGTTCCACCAAATAAAGGTAAAAAATTATTATAACGGCTGGAGAGGGAACAACTTATATTGTGTGAAAATATTGAATAAAGCTTCCCCAAGTCCTATCAAATTTAATCGAGGGTTCAACAATATCACTCCTAATTTTTTCTAAATTTAAACATGATATCGTTTCAGAATACCAATGGAGTGTGGTGGGAGGATTAGAGTCTTTCCATTTAAATAAAATAGATCTTCTGGCAATTAATGTAGTAAAAGCAATCAACCGACGGGCTGAAAGGGACTACAATTCCCGTGTCTGGGGTCTGAAGAAGGGTCTCGACCCGAAACGTCACCCACTGCTCCTCTCCAGAGACGCTGCATGACCCGCTGAGATACTCTAGCATTTTGTGTCCGTCTTCTAGTGCGGTGCCAACGTGTACCGTGGCAAAACTGCACGTAAAAAAATACAGTGGTGTCGGCTCACGAACATGCCACTGGAATTCGTTCAGACCTAGTTACGGTGCAGTAGACAATAGACAATAGGTACAGGAGGAGGCCATACGACTCTTCGAGCCTGCGCCGCCATTCAATGTGATCATGGCTGATCATCCTCAATCAGTACCCCTTTCCTGCTTTCTCCCCATATCCCTTGATTCTGTTAACCCTAAGAACTAAATCTAACTCTCCAGTGAAATGGCCTCCACTGCCTTCTGTGGCAGAGAATTCCACAGATTCACAACTGAAAAAAAAAATCCTCATCTCAGTCCTAAATGACCTACCCCTTATTCTTAAACTGTGACTTGGTTCTGGACTCCCCCAACATGGGGGACATTTTTCCTGCATCTAGCCTGTCCAATCCCTTAAAAATTGTATATGTTTCTATTAGATCCCCTCTCATCCTTCATGCTCAGGGATACTTTAATTACACCTGAGGGAGCAGTGAAGGCCTTAGTTGGGTGTCCCCATTGGAAGGTTTAGTTTAGTTTCGAGATACAGCGTGGGCTACCTCCCAGTGGCCTTGTTTCTATCCCACATCCCAAAGACGTGCGGGTTTGGAGGTTAATAGGCCTCTGTAGGCGCTTAAAGATAGCGGAGTCAGGGGGTATGGGGAGAAGGCAGGAACGGGGTACTGATTGAGAACGATCAGCCATGATCACATTGAATGGCGGTGCTGGCTCGAAGGGCCGAATGGCCTCCTCCTGCACCTATTGTCTATTGTCTGTAAAATGGCCCTTCGTGTGTCGGGAGTGGATGGGAAAAGTGTTCGGTTTAGTTTATTGTCACGTGTACCGAGGTGCAGTGAAAAGCTTTTGTTGCGTGCTAACCAGTCAGTGGAAAGACAATACATGATGAGTTTAGTTTAGAGATACAGCGCGGAAACAGGCCCCTTCGGCCCACCGTGTCCGCGCCGACCAGCGATCCCTGCACACTAACACTGTCCTGTGCCCACTTTTTACATTTTTTGTAAATTTTTACATTTACCACGCCAATTAACCTTACAAACCTGCACGTCTTTGGAGTGTGGGAGGAAACCGAAGATCTCAGAGAAAACCCACGCAGGTGACGGGGAGAACGTGCAAACTCCGTACAGACGGCGCCCGTAGTCAGGATCGAACCCGGGTCTCCGGCGCTGCATTCGCTGTAAGGCAGCAACTCTACCGCTGCGCCACCGTGCCGCCCACCTGCCGATTAGAAACAAGCTATTTACAGTTTGTCGATATATGATAAGGGAATAACATTTGATGCAAGATAAAGCCAGCAATGTCCGATCACTGGTGTGAGTGGGTGAGCGATGGTCAGTGGGCCTAAGGGCCTGCTTCCATACTGCATCTCTCAACTAAATAGTTTGGGTATTTGGTTCAGAGATACAACGTGGAAATAGGCCCTTCGGCCCACCGAGTCTACACTGACCAGCGATCCCCCATACACTAGTTTTATTCTGCACACGAGGGACATTTTACAGAAGCCAATTAACCGACAAACCTGTGCGTCTTTGGAGTGTGGGGGGAAACCGGAGCAAACGGGGAAAACCCACGCGGGTCATGGGGAGAACGTACAAACTAAGCACAGGCAGCACCCGAGGTCAGGATGGAACCCGGGTCTCTGGCGCCGTGAGGCAGCAACTCTACTGCTGCGCTACTCCAATAATACGTGGAGAGGTGTTACAAGAAGCATTGACCAGCCACTGAGTTCTTGCGGATCTAACGGCTCTAATGTTTGCTCCTCCAGGTTATTGACTCTCGGGCTCGCTCTGCTGCATGCTGACGTGATCTCCAACACCACAATCCGGAATGTCCTGAGAGAAAAGGTCTACTCCACCGCCTTTGACTATTTCAGGTGACCACGTCCATCTAGCTCGACTGTTTCTGTCTTTCTGTGGTCCGTCAAAAGCAGTCTGATTTCACCCTTTCTAATTCTTTCAGCGTTGCGCCTAAATACCCCACTCAGGAGGAGAAGAGACTGCGGGAGGATATCAGCATCATGATCAAGTTTTGGACGGCCATGTTCTCCGATAAGAAATACCTCAATGCAAACCAACTGGTCCCTCCAGGTAAGGAACAAAAGTAAAGCTTGGACCCGGGGTGGCATGGTGGCACAGCGGGCAGAGTTGCTGCCTTACAGCGCTTTCAGCGCCGGAGACCCGGGTTCGATCCTGACTACGGGCGCTGTCTGTACGGAGTTTGTCCATTCTCCATGTAACCTACCTCGGGATTCAACCGGGGGCCACGGTCTAAGAATAAAGGATAAAGGGGAGGCCATTTAAAGCTGAGGTGAGAATTCAAGGAGCAGAATCAGGCCATTCTTCCCATCAAGTCTGCTAGATGCAGGAAAAATGTTCCCAATGTTGGGCAAGTCCAGATCCAGGGGCCACAGTCTTGGAATAAAGGGGAGGCCATTTAAAGCTGAGATGAGAAAAAAACTTTTTCACCCAGAGAGTTGTGAATTTGTGGAATTCTCTGCCACAGAGGGCAGTGGAGGCCGATTCACTGGATGGATTGAAAAGAGAGTTAGATAGAGCTCTAGGGGCTGGCAGAGTCAAGGGATATGGGGAGAAGGCAGGCACGGGTTACTGATTGTGGATGATCAGCCATGATCACAATCAATGGCGGTGCTGGCTCAAAGGGCCAAATGGCCTCCTCCTGCACCTATTTTCTATGTTTCTAACCCGCGTGGGTTTTCTCCGAGATCTTCGGTTCCCCCCCCCCACACACACCAAAGACGTGCAGGTATGCAGGTAAATTGGCCTGGTGTATGTAGAAATTGTCCCTGGGTAGGAAAGAAGTGCAGATGCTGGTTTAAATCGAAGATAGACACAAAATACTGGAGTAACTCAGTGGGACAGGCAGCATCTCTGGAGAGAAGGAATGGGTGACGTTTTGGGCTGAGTCTGAAGAAGGGTCTCTCTAGGACGACAGGTCCTAGACTCAGAATTAAAGGACGTTCTTTTAGGAGGGTGATGAGGAGGAATTTCTTTCGTCAGAGGGTGGTGAATCTGTGGAATTCTTTGCCACAAAAGGCTGTGGAGGCCATTTCAGTGGATATATTTAAGGCAGAAATAGATTCTTGATTAGTACGGGTGTCAGAGGTTATGGGGGGGGGGAAGGCAGGAGAATGGGGTTAGGAGGGAGAGATATCAACCAGCCATGATTGAATGGCGGAGTAGACTTGATGGGCCGAATGGCCTAATTCTGGACCTATCACTGACGATCTTGTGATCTTGAAGGGTTGTGAATGTGGCTAACTGGCAGGCTCTGAGAAGAGAAATTAGTTTAGCTTCTTAAGATCTCTTCAGATCCATCTCCGACCATGACTTTGATCCCTCTCCAGAGTGCATCCTCTTCCAGTGCAGCGTGTTTTCTTTGCGGCTGTGTTTCGGCAGTCCTGTGGGAGACATGCGCAACATTAAAAGCAAATATATAAATAGGCGTCATTAATCAGACATTCAACCAGCCTTTCCATCGGGTACCTGCCCAGTCCATGCTCATTCATGAAGAACAAAAATGATTTTATCACAAAATGCATTCATTTTCTGTTTGGTCTTGAGGCACTTTAAGCAGCATGGTTTACGACATGCCTATTTTTATCCCTAACTAATTCAATTTTGTGAGATTCCATTAAAAACCAAAGAGGAAATGTAGTATGATTATCCACAAATGCCTCTCTCATTCTTTCCCTCTCTTTTTCTCTCTCTCTCTTTTTCTCTCTCTCTCTCTCTCTCTCTCTCTCTCTCTCTCTCTCTCTCTCTCTCTCTCTCTCTCTCTCTCTCTCTCTCTCTCTCTCTCTCTCTCTCTCTCTCTCTCTCTCTCTCTCTCTTTTTTCCCTCCCTCTCCCCCCTCCCCCTCTTTTTTTTCCTCCCCCCCCTCTCTTTTTTTCCTCCCTCCCCCCCTCCCTCTCTTTTTTTCCTCCCTCCCCCCCCTCTCTTTTTTTCCTCCCTCCCCCCCTCCCTCTCTTTTTTTCCTCCCTCCCCCCCCTCTCTTTTTTTCCTCCCTCTCCCCCCCTCCCCCTCTTTTTTTCCTCCCTCCCCCCCTCCCTCTCTTTTTTTCCTCCCTCTCTTTTTTTCCTCCCTCTCCCCCTCCCTCCCTTTTTTTCCTCCCTCTCCCCTCCCTCTCTTTTTTTCCTCCCTCTCTTTTTTTCCTCCCTCTCTTTTTTTCCTCCCTCTCCCCCTCCCTCCCTTTTTTCCTCCCTCTCCCCCTCCCTCTCTTTTGTTCCTCCTTCTCCCCCTCCCTCTCTTTTTTTCCTCCCTCTCCCCCTCCCTCTCCCCCTCCCTCTCTTTTTTTCCTCCCTCTCCCCCTCCCCCTCTTTTGTTCCTCCCTCTCCCCCTCCCTCCCTTTTTTTCCTCCCTCTCCCCCTCCCTCTCTTTTTTTCCTCCCTCTCCCCCTCCCTCTCTTTTTTCCTCCCTCTCCCCCTCCCTCTCTTTTTTTCCTCCCTCTCTTTTTTTCCTCCCTCTCTTTTTTTCCTCCCTCTCCCCCTCCCTCCCTTTTTTTCCTCCTTCTCCCCCACCCTCTCTTTTTTTCCTCCCTCTCCCCCTCTCTCTCTTTTTTTCCTCCTTCTCCCCCACCCTCTCCTTTTTTCCTCCCTCTCCCCCTCCCTCTCCTTTTTTCCTCCCTCTCCCCCTCTCTCTCTTTTCCTCCCTCTCCCCTCTCTCTCTTTTTTTCCTCCCTCTCCCCCTCTCTCTCTTTTTTTCCTCCCTCTCCCCCTCTCTCTCTTTTTTTCCTCCCTCTCCCCCTCCCTCCCTTTTTTTCCTCCCTCTCCCCCTCCCTCCCTTTTTTTCCTCCCTCTCCCCCTCCCTCTCTTTTTTTCCTCCCTCTCCCCCTCTCTCTCTCTCTCTCTCATTGTCCCTGGTGTGTAGGATAGTACTGGTGTACGGGATGATCGCTGATCGGCACAGACTCGATGGGCCGTACCCTGTCTCTGTGCTGTATCTCTCAAGTCTAAATCTATTGAGATGGTACACAATCGTCTTCTCGGACCAATAATCACTAAAGTCTAGAGTCAGAAGTGCCAGTGATAACTCGAGACCTCTGGTGTAACTTGGTTTCTCTCCCTTCTTTGAATTCTGGCCAGGATCTCTTCGGGAGCTGATGTTTTAGACCAGGCATGTTGAGCAAATCCTGTGGTGCAGTTGTGGGGAGGGAAACTGGCCAACTTTCCCTGTTGATGTGGTTCTCACTAGGGCTGGTGTTGGCTCACACTGCCAATGACGCCTTGACATTCATGCTTTCTTGCAGTCCTTGCCTGCCCTCAGTTTAGTTTAGTTTAGTTTAGAGAAACAGGTCCTTTAGCCCACCAAGTCCGCGCCAATCAGCGACATTAACATGACCATACACACCAGGGACAATTTCTACACTCAACAAGTAAACCTGTACGTCTTTGGAGTGTGGGAGGAAACCGAAGATCTCGGAGGGAGGGAGGGAACCCACATAGGTCACAGGGAGAACGTACAAACTCCGTACAGACGGCACCCGTAGTGGGGAACGATCCGTGTCTCTGGCGCTGCAAGTGCTATAAGGCAGCAACTCTACCGCTGCGCCACAAAGCCGCCCATCGCCATTTGATTTTCAGTTTCAATGTAATATTACTTGACCCATGGAGAGACAGAATAGGTGACGTTTCGGGTCGAGACCTTCTCCGAACCGAAACGTCACCCATTCCTTCTCTCCAGAGATGCTGCCTGACCCACTGAGTCACTCCGTCTTCTTGTGCCTAGCTTCGGTTTAAACCAGCATCTGCAGTTCCTTTTTCCACTACTTAACCCAAGTTAGCTCCGTTTAACTCGAACTACTGTACCAACCCCTCGCAAATCCCGATTCAGATTCTTTTATTGTCGTGTACACAGGCTGAATGAAATTCCTTGTTGGCATGAATCCGAGTCTCAGCTGGATAAGACCAACACACGGTGTATATGGAAGTGCAGTGGGCGGCACAATGGCACAGGTGGTAGAGCTGCTGCCTCTCAGCGCCAGAGACCCGGGTTCCATCCTGTCCGTGTGTGGAGTTTGCACGTTCTCCCTGTGACCGCGTGGGTTTCCTCCGGGCGCTCCGGTTTCCTCCCACGTCCCAACGCCGTGCGCGTTTGTAGGTTAATAGACAATAGACAATAGGTGCAGGAGGAGGCCATTCGGCCCTTCGAGCCAGCACCGCCATTCAATGTGATCATGGCTGATCATCCACAATCAGTACCCCGTTCCTGCCTTCTCCCCATACCCCCTGACTCCGCTATCCTTAAGAGCTCTATCTAGCTCTCTCTTGAATGCATTCAGAGAATTGGCCTCCACTGCCTTCTGAGGCAGAGAATTCCACAGATTTACAACTCTCTGACTGAAAATGTTTTTCCTCATCTCCGTTCTAAATGGCCTACCCCTTATTCTTAAACTGTGGCCCCTGGTTCTGGACTCCCCCAACATTGGGAACATGTTTCCTGCCTCTAACGTGTCCAACCCCTTAATAATCTTATACGTTTCGATAAGATCCCCTCTCAACCTTCTAAATTCCAGTGTATACAAGCCTAGCCACTCCAGTCTTTCAACATAATGGGATAAGGAGGCAAAGTTAGATCAGCCATGTTTGAAGGGAGGAAACCGAAGATCTCGGAGAAAACCCACGCAGGTCACGGGGAGAACGTACAAACTCCTTACAGTGCAGCACCCGTAGTCAGGATCGAACCTGAGTCTCCGGCGCTGCATTCGCTGTAAAGCAGCAACTCTACCGCTGCGCTACCGTGTTGTTGCTTGCGAGCGGAGCACCAAGGCACATTCCTTGTAGGCGTACATACTTGGCCAATTAACTTATTCATTCATTCGTTCGTTCATCGCTCATACTCTCTTGCCTTTGAAAGAAAATTGAGTTACTGCTGTGTTATGGTGGTACAAGGGAGAAATGCTGGCCTTAAACTTAACGCGTGGAACACTGTTCCTCAGAGAACCAGGACCCCCCTGTGAATACCCTGTCTGCACTAATTGTGGCCGACTCGCGGAACAACCTTGACATCACGGTTGGGTCCCGGCAGCAGTCTGCGCAAGGCTGGATCAATACCTACCCACTCTCCAGTGGAATGTCGACCATCTCCAAAAAATCAGGTGACGTGCCGTTTACATCTCGATGTTGGAAGTGCGTTTGGCTTGGCTTGCCCCTCCCAGCATGCTCACCTGCTCCCCGTGCTGTCGACTGGCCCCTGCCGTCTAATTATCCCATCGCTGTCCTACCCTCCACCCTTAGTCCCTGCACTGCGGACGGCCTGACTGTAAATCACATCTACAGGTGCCCCTCAGCTTCCGATGGGGTTCCGTTCCGAGAAACCCAATCGAAAACACAAAAGTATTGTAAGTCGAAATGCATCGTAACACACGCGATCACGCTACGGGTCGCTGCCTTTTATAGACAATAGGTGCAGGAGGAGGCCATTCGGCCCTTCGAGCCAGCACCGCCATTCAATGTGATCATGGCTGATCATTCTCAATCAGTACCCCGTTCCTGCCCTCTCCCCATACCCCCTGATTCCACTATCCTTAAGAGCTCTATCTAGCTCTCTCTTGAATGCATTCAGAGAATTGGCCTCCACTGCCTTCTGAGGCAGAGAATTCCACATTGCACCATGGCAAAGTCGAACTATCGCGAGCCGAAGTATCGTGGGCCGGGCAGCACCTGTAGAGTTTTCTCTCCGACTGGATAGCACGAGCGTTTCGCTGTGCACCCCGGTACACCTGACACTGATAAACTCAACGCAACTCTGCATCCTGGTCTCGTAACGTGTGTGATTATCACATCCTGCGATCACTGCATGCGTAGACGCCGATTAAATATATTTTCTTCGTATAATTCCGTATTTGTTGCTCCCCTTTGCAAAGGTGGCTGGGATTAGCATTATTTTTAAAGAGCAGATTTTTAAAAATAAATTGTCTTTGCTTGGCTTTCTCTCACAGCATGGCTTTCTGTCCTTGATGGTGTGTCGTGTTACCTGGTAGCTGCGGTCTAATTAAAGTCACACAGTGTTATTAACAATCTTAAATTAACGTGCTCTGTGTAGGGTGTGCCTGAGGAAGGCCGGTGCACGACATTGTTCAGTTCCTAAGGCGTAACCTGATTAAAATCTTCCACTATCTCCCAACTAGGCTTGTCAAAGAAGACCAACAAAGGCACACAACTGCACAAGTACTACATGAAGAGACGCACCCTTCTCTTGTCCTTGTTGGTGAGTTGTCGATCAAAGTGATGGAGAGGCAGAGCAGTGCCGTACGCGCCCCAGTTCATTAAGCCACATCCCTCAATGGCCGAATTGCAGTGCCAAAGCCAGCAATATGGTAGACACAAAATGCTGGAGTAACTCAGCGGGTCAGGCAGCATCTCGGTAGATGCATGGCACGGTGGCGCAGCGGTAGAGTTGCTGCCTTACAGCGAATACAGCGCCGTCAGAGACTCGGGTTCGATCCTGACTACGGGCGCCGTCTGTACGGAGTTTGTACGTTCTCCCCGTGACCTGCGTGGGTTTTCTCCGAGATCTTCGGTTTCCTCCCACACTCCAAAGACGTACATGTTTGTAGGTTAATTGACTGGGTAAATGTAAAAATTGTCCCTAGTGTGTGTAGGATAGTGTTAGTGTGCGGGGATCGCTGGGCGGCGCGGACTCGGTGGGCCGAAGGGCCTGTTTCCGCGCTGTATCTCTAAATCTAAATCTAAAAAATCTAGAAGGAATGGGTGATGTTTTGGGTCGAGACCCTCCTTCAGAATGATCATATGGTCATCAGTGATAGGAGCAGGATTAGGCCATTCGACCCATCAAGTCAACTCCGCCATTTAATGATGGCTGATCTATCTCTCCCTCCTAACCCCATTCCCCTGACTCTCCGCAGAACCCCTGACACGGGTACTAATCAAGAATCTATCTATTTCTGCCTTTAAAATATCCATTGGCTTGGCCTCCACTGCCTTCTGTGGCAAAGAATTCCACAGATTCACCACCCTCTGACTCAAGAACTTCCTCCTCATCTCCTTCCAAAAGGAGCGTCCTTTAATTCTGAGCCCAGAGCCCTAGACTCTCCGATGAATGGAAGCATCCTCTCTGCATCCACTCAATCCAAGCCTTTCATAATTGGAAATATTACTACTAAAGATAGACACAAAAAGCTGGAGTAACTCAGCGGGTCAGACAGCATCGCTGGAGACAAGGAACAGGTGGCGTTTCGGGTCGAGACCCTTCTCCTCGACCTGAAAGCTCACCTTTGTTCAATAGTTAGAGTAGAGTTTTTCCACACAAGTGGTCCTTTGAGGGCCATTATCGTGGGTAGTCAGTTGTATGCACGGGTTATGCCATTTCCCCATCGTCAATCAGTCAGATGTGAGGGAGAAAAAGGATGGGTGACGTTTTGGGTCGGAACCAAAGATACTAGAGGACCACTCCGTTCAAATCGACTATACTGAAGTGTAGTACGCAAAGGAGCCATTTTAGTAAGCAAAACCTGCCGCTCGCTCTGCCACTCGCAGTGTAATCAGTGTTTTGGGGGAACAGTGTGTGTGATGATACCATAAAAATGCAGAATATATCTCATCTATCAATTCACAGGTTTTTGTTATTTTTCTTTTAAAATGTCTCTGCAAGTTTCTGCCGACTAAAATGGCGCCGTGACGTGCGACGGTTTTTAGGGTCGAGTGGTCTATCTTGTTCCTCTAGTATCTTTGGTCGGAACCCTTCTGCAGATTTGTAGGATGATTGGTTTCTGTAAATGGCCCCTAAGTGTGTCGGATGCAAACGTGTGTGAACGGGAGATCAGCTGTTGGGTGTGGACCGAGCGGCCTGCTCCCACACCGCGTCACGGAACTAAAAGTGATTCCTTTCTTTTTCGATACGTAGGCGAGTGAAATCGAACGTCTCACCACATGGTATAACCCTCTCTCAGCCCCTGAGCTGGCAATGGACCAGGCGGGTGAAGCCAGCATTGCAAATTGGAGGTCCAAGTACATCAGCCTGAATGAGAAGCAGTGGAAGGATAATGTTAACCTGGCCTGGAGCATCTCTCCGTACCTGGCCATACAACTACCTAGCAGGTAATCGACCCTCACGCAACACAGCGTCTCCATATTATGTCCTACTAGACGGGCATGGACCTGTTGGGTCCAAACCTCTCCTGCATTGGTCTAGCACTGCCCCCCTCCCCCCACTCCCCCTCCCCCCTCCCACTCCCTCCTCCCACTCCCTCCTTCCACTCCCCTCTTCCCCTCCCCTCTTCCCCTCCCCCCACTTCCCCTCCCCCCCCTCTTCCCCTCCCCCCCTCTTCCCACTCACCCACTCCTCCACCCCCCCTTATCCCCCCCCATCTCCCCTCACCCACTCCACCCCCCAACCCCCCTTATCCCTCACCCTACTCCATCCCCCCTCAACCCCCCTTATCCCCCCCCGCCGTTTGTGCCATTGCAAAGTTGAAATCTGGTAAGTGGAATCATGGTAGGCCAGGGAGCGCCTGTATTAGATCAACGGGCCCCATCTGCGCGGGCGCGGATCCAGCGGCCATCTTACGAAAGTATTAGATCAACGGGCCCCATTGGGTTCCCATTGTGACGTGGAACACGGAGGTATTACTGCGCAGGCGTGGCAGACGGGCAGGGCAAGTGGAAAAGGGATTTATTAAAGTTTAAAAAGTGAATAACCTTTAAAATATAACAACCATTTGAACCGCAGGCCAATGGTGAGTGAGGTGGGCCTAAAATTGTTGCGCCATCGTGTACCGTTTGGGCTGTATTCCGGGTTACGTAAAACCAGACAACTGACAAACAAACAAACAAGATAAGTTTTAGTAATATATATATATAGATTTACAAGGTTCATTGAATGAATGAATGAAAGAATGAACACTTTATCGTCACATGAGACAAGTCACGGTGAAATTCGATGCATCCAAAGTTGGTGCTTTTTCGTTCACTGTCACATCAACGACAGTTGTGGAAACAGTGAAACCCGAACCCCCCACAGCAAAGTAACCTGCAGGAAGTGGTGAGCCCTGCCCGGCCTACCACGGGCACTGCTCTGCCCACCACTGCAGTAACCTACAGGATATGGTGGGCCCTGCCCGGCCTACCACGGGCACTGCCCTGCCCATCACTGCAGTAACCTACAGGATATGGTCGGCCCTGCCCGGCCTACCACGGGCCCTGCCCGGCCTACCACGGGCACTGCCCTGCCCACCACTGCAGTAACCTACAGGATATGGTCGGCCCTGCCCAGCCTACCATGGGCACTGCCCTGCCCACCACTGCAGTAACCTACAGGATATGGTGGGCCCTGCCCGGCCTACCACGGGCACTGCCCTGCCCACCACTGCAGTAACCTACAGGATATGGTGGGCCCTGCCCGGCCTACCACGGGCACTGCCCTGCCCACCAGTGCAGTAACCTACAGGATATGGTGGGCCCTGCCCGGCCTACCATGGGCACTGCCCTGCCCACCACTGCAGTAACCTACAGGAAGTGCTGCCCCAAGAACGTAGCTAAACTCCCTTCCACTGACTCCATCTGCACCTCACGCTGCCTCGGCAAGGCCAGCAGCACAATCAAGGACCCAGTCTCCCCCCCCCCCCCCCCGGTCACTCCCTCTTCTCCCCTCTCCCATCGGGGCAAGAGGTACAGAAGTGTGAAAACGCACAGCTCCAGATTCCGGGACAGTTTCTTTCCGGCTGTTATCAGGCAACTGAACCGTCCTCTCACCAACTAGAGAGCGGTCCTGACCTCTTTCCGCTGACTGGATAGCACGCAACAAAAAGCTTCTCCCTGTATCTCGGCACATGTGACAGTAAATTGAACATCATCCAAGATCCACATCACCCTGGCCATACTCTCACCTTGCTGGGCACTGAGAGCTCCAGAGGGAAGAGGGAACAGGAGCCCGGGAACTGTAATCCCGCATGTTAACAGCTTCTTCCACCAAGAAGCAGCACAGAACACCACAGGAGATCCTTTTTAGTTTAGTTTAGTGATACAGCGCTGAAACAGGCCCTTCGGCCCACCGGGTCCGTGCCGACCAGCGATCCCCGCACACTAACACTATCCTATACCCACTAGGGACGATTTTTACATTTACCACGCCAATTCACCTACAAACCTGTACGTCTTTGGAGTGTGGGAGGAAACCAAAAGTCTCGGAGTAAACCCACGCGGGTCACGGGGAGAACGTACAAACTCCGCACAGACAGCGCCCGTAGTCGGGATCAAACCCGGGTCTCCGGAGCTGCATTCACTGTAAGGCAGCAACTCTACCGCTGCGCCACCGCACTGCCACCTTTCCCTGTGGCTATCAAACTGTATAACTCCTCCCTCTTCAGTCGTGGGGTAGACTGAGACGGGGAGAACGTACAAACTCCGTACAGACTGCACCCGTGGTCAGGACTGAACCCGGATCTCTGGCGCTGTGAGGCAGCAACTCTACCGCTGTGCCGCCTGCGATGGGACTAGTGGAGGGTGGTACTTGACGAATGGGCTGAAGGGCCTGTTTCTGTGCTGGTGAACTCCATACTAGGTGCTTTGTCAAAACCACTCGAACCTTTGCCTTTCAAATGATTGTAAATGATTCCACCATGTAGCTTTGCATTTATCATGTGACTGCAGTACTCCGAAACTGACATTAAATAGCTGCTTCCCATTGTTTGACCCAATGGGGACCATTCTTGCCTCACGATGGTGTAGTTTAGTTTGGAGATACATCAAGGAAACAGGCCCTTCGGTCCACCGAGTCCATGCCAAACAGCGACCCCCGCACATTAACCCTGTCCCACACGCACATATCATATCATATCATATATATACAGCCGGAAACAGGCCTTTTCGGCCCACCAAGTCCGTGCCGCCCAGTGATCCTCGTACATTAACACTATCCTACACCCACTAGGGACAATTTTTACATTTACCCAGCCAATTAACCTACATACCTGTACGTCTTTGGAGTGTGGGAGGAAACCGAAGATCTCGGAGAAAGCCCACGCAGGTCACGGGGAGAACGTACAAACTCCTTACAGTGCAGCACCCGTAGTCAGGATCGAACCTGAGTCTCCGGCGCTGCATTCGCTGTAAAGCAGCAACTCTATGGGACAACTTACAATTTTACCGAGCCAATTAACCCACAAACCCGCACGCCTTTGGAGTGTGGGAGGAAACCGGAGCGCCTGGAGAAAACCCACGCAGGTCACGGGGAGAACGTGCAAACTCCTCCTTCCAAACGCACCTGTGGTCAGGGTGGAAACCCGGGTCTCAGGCGCCGAGAGGCAGCAGTTCTACCGCTGCGCCACCGTGCCGCCTACAGGCCCAGTTCACTGCTCTCTCCACATCCTTTAAGCCCCGCTGCATTTGCACGGGAGAGGAGTTTGGATATTGCTGGCAGTGTCGAGAGGCGTGGACCTGCCCTCTCCTGTAGAGCGTTGTGCTGAGGCTGCATGAGGCAGCACTGAGCCAGGAGAGGAGGTGCTCCACCCACCTGCTCATTGCCAGGGGCAGCTCTGCTCTGATAGCTGACGTGTGAGATGGGGTAATTTGAGTAAAGCACGGCTGTGAACCAACACCTCTGCAGCCTTGCGTTGCTTCCAGCGAGTGAAAGAAGAAAGGAAATAAATTAAATGCGAGCACGCAGCTTGCAATTAAACTACAATTTTAATGAGCTCTGCTCTCGGCTTCAAAAAATAATCGTCCTGTGACCGAAACGTCCTTCTCTCCAGAGATGCTGCCTGACCTGCTGAGTCACACCAGCATTTAGTGATACTATCGTTCTGTGTCTGGTTTCTGGTGATCTTTTCAATCTAGATTGGAAAATACCACAATATCAATGATATAGGGAACAATAATCTGATAGGGTAAATAAAATGATAGTTTTGTTTTAGTTTAGAGATGCATAACTACAGTCTAACTTCAACCAGGCGGCTTGTGAGGCAGCAGAAAAACACATCTTATAACTGTAGGAAGAAAACTGCAGATGCTGGTACAAATCAAAAGTATCAAAAGGAGCAAAGAGGTCCTTCTACAGTTGTACCGGGCCCTGGTGAGACCGCACCTGGAGTACTGTGTGCAGTTTTGGTCTCCAAATTTGAGGAAGGATATTCTTGCTATGGAGGGCGTGCAGCGTAGGTTCACTAGGTTAATTCCCGGAATGGCGGGACTGTCGTATGTTGAAAGGCTGGAGCGATTGGGCTTGTATACACTGGAATTTAGAAGGATGAGGGGGGATCTTATTGAAACATATAAGATAATTAGGGGATTGGACACATTAGAGGCAGATAACATGTTCCCAATGTTGGGGGAGTCCAGAACAAGGGGCCACAGTTTGAGAATAAGGGGTAGGCCATTTAGAACGGAGATGAGGAAGAACTTTTTCAGTCAGAGGGTGGTGAAGGTGTGGAATTCTCTGCCTCAGAAGGCAGTGGAGGCCAGTTCGTTGGATGCTTTCAAGAGAGAGCTGGATAGAGCTCTTAAGGATAGCGGAGTGAGGGGGTATGGGGAGAAGGCAGGAACGGGGTACTGATTGAGAGTGATCAGCCATGATCGCATTGAATGGCGGTGCTGGCTCGAAGGGCTGAATGGCCTCCTCCTGCACCTATTGTCTATTGTCTATTGTCTATTGTATCGCAAAATGCTGGAGTAACTAACTCATGGTGCTGCCTGACCCGCTGAGTTACTCTAGCATTTTGTGATACATTTCATAACTGGTTTAGTGACTGCCAAATCTGAAGTGGGAAGAATCATTCATTCCACTAAAATATCACTAAGGCACTGGGGTGAGGTAAAAAAATGTGTTTTTTTAATGATGCATTCAAATGGTAACATCATTCTTCGGTCGTCAGAGGATAGAGCCGATCAATCAAATGTGCTTCTATCAAAAGCAAGTTTTCTACAGTAATCAACATTATTACAAATACTTTATCAGTGAGGGTTGCCAGTCAGGCATTCTGTTGCTGTTATGTACTGCCTCGCCACCGTGTCACCATACAGTGCTGGCCCAAAACGTCGCCGACCCTTATCCATTTTGAAAATGGACCCTGCCCCAAAGCTTCGCCTATCCGTGTTCTTCAGAGATGCTGCCTGACCCGCTGAGTTACTCCAGTACTCTGTGAAACGTTACCTATCCATGCTCTCCACAGATGCTGCCTGACCCGCTGAGTTACTCCAGTACTCTGTGAAACGTCACCTATCCATGTTCTCCACAGATGTTGCATGACCTGCTGAGTTACTCCAGCACTCTGTGAAACGTCACCTATCCATGCTCTCCACAGATGCTGCCTGACCCGCTGAGTTACTCCAGCACTCTGTGTTCTACCTAGTGTTGACCAAGATTTACCACTACAGATCCTGCCTATTTGAAGGAGGGCAAATATTTTACCCACAGCTTAGTTTAGAAGGATGAGAATGGATCGCATTGAAACTTACTGAATAGTGAAAGGCCTGATGGAATGAATGTGGAGAGGATGTTTCCACTAGTGGGAGAGTCTAGGACCAGAGGCCATAGAAGTAAAGGCCGTACCTTTTGTGAAGGAGATGAGGAGGAATTTATTTAATCAGAGGGTGGAGATTCTGTGGAATTCATTGCCACAGACGGCTCTGGAGGCCAAGTAAATGAATATTTTTAAGACAGAAAATGACAGATTTTTGATTAATACAGGGGTTATGGGGAGAAGGCAGGAGAATGGGGTTGAGTGGGAGAGATAGATCAGCCATGGTTGAATGGCGGAGTAGACCTAACATGGAAACATAGAAAATAGGTGCAGGAGGAGGCCATTCGGCCCTTCGAGCCAGCACCGCCATTCACTGTGATCATGGCTGATCATCCACAATCTGTAACCCGTGCCTGCCTTCTCCCCATATCCCTTGATTCCACTAGCCCCCTAGAGCTCTATCTAACTCTCTCTTAAATCCATCCAGTGATTTGGCCTCCACTGCCCTCTGTGGCAGAGAATTCCACAAATTCATAACTCTCTGGGTGAAAAAGTTCCATGTCCCCTCAATTTTAAATGGCCTCCCCCTTTATTCTAAGACTGTGTGTGGCCCCTGGCTCTGGACTCGCCCAACATTGGGAACATTGTTCCTGCATCTAGCAGACTTGATGGGAAGAATGGCCTAATTCTTCCTGAAAAACCTTTTCACTCAAGAAGGTTGTGAATCTGTGGAATTCTCTGCCTCAGAAGGCAGTGGAGGCCGATTCTCTGAATGCATTCAAGAGAGAGCTGGATAGAGCTCTTAAGGATAGCGGAGTCAGGGGGTATGGGGAGAAGGCAGGAACGGGGTACTGATTGAGAATGATCAGCCATGATCACATTGAATGGCGGTGCTGGCTCGAAGGGCCGAATGCCCTACTCCTGCACCCATTGTCTATTCTGCTCCTTGAATTCATGAGCTTACCTGATTATATTGTACGATCAGCTGTCGACAATTTACCCAGCCTTTGTGCAATGTTTTGTACCTGGCAGATTTAAAAACACAGAAGCCATCGGAGCTGAGGTGACACGTCTGGTGAGACTGGACCCTGGAGCCGTCAGTGAGGTTCCAGACGCCATACGGGTAAGACCATGCATGCCTCGCTGCACCACCTCCCCTCCACTCTCGTGGTTGTCCGGCTTTTAGAGACACAACGCCGAAACAGGCCCTTTCGGCCCACCGGGTCCGCGCCGACCAGCGATCCCCGCACACTAACACCATCCTACACCCACTAGGGATCATTTTTTCTTTAACATTAACCAAGCCAATTTACCTACAAACCTGCACGTCTTCAGAGTGTGTAAGGAAACCGAAGATCTCTTATCGAAACGTATAAGATTATTATGGGGTTGGACACGTTAGTGGCAGGAAACATGTTCCCAATGTTGGGGGAGTCCAGAACAAGGGGCCACAGTTTAAGAATAAGGGGTAGGCCATTTAGAGCGGAGATGAGGAAAAACATTTTCACCCAGAGAGTTGTGAATCTGTGGAATTCTCTGCCTCAGAAGGCAGTGGAGGCCAATTCACTGAATGCATTCAAGAGAGAGCTAGATAGAGCTCTTAAAGATAGCGGAGTCAGAGGGTATGGGGAGAAGGCAGGAACAGGGTACTGATTGAGAATGATCAGCCGTGATCACATTGAATGGTGGTGGTGGCTAGAAGGGCCGGATGGCCTCCTCCTGCACCTATTGTCTATTGATTAGTACGGGTGTCAGGGGTTATGGGAAGAAGGCAGGAAAATGGGGTTGAGAGTAGGGGCAAGGTGATGTCACTACCCCGCGCCCCACGTGACCTCACCCAGTCAGCAGCCACGTGCTCCCGCTCCGAAAATGGCGGCCGCCCGGGCCAGTAGGCGGGTTGCCATGCAACCTCCGTTAGGCGGCACCCGGGCCTCCAGACCTACACTGTCCGGAGCTAAAATATCGGAAACCTAGAGTGGCTGGACCTACAGTGCCGGGGCCTAGAGTGTCCGGACCTACAGAGTCCGGGCCGAATACGGGACAAGGGCGGACCCGTACGGGACAAACCAATTTAGCCCAAAGTACAGGATGTCCCAGCTAATATGGGACAGTTGGCAACCCTAGTTGAGAGGGAACAATAGATCAGCCATGATTGAATGGCGGAGTAGACGATGGGCCGAATGGCCTAACTGTGCTCCAATAACATGAACTTATTTTTTTTAAGTGTTGGATAATTGGAGGAAAGAGCAGAGGAGTGATGTTGAAAGGCCGGCTGAATTTGCTGCATCATTCTCTGATAGAACAATTGTAAATAAGCTGAAGAAAATATAAATAACAATGTCGGTTGCTTACTAGTCGTCTGTTACCACAGGCTTGTTGCTCTCAATAATTCCGGATCATTACGCACCATCACGAGAGTGTTCCAAGTCATTTACAGCTGTTTTTGTCTGTACTAATGAGGGAGTTTGTTTGCCTGAGCCCCCTGCAGATCTATTTAGCCCCTGGGGTGCAGGAATCCCTGTGTGTGTGTGAGTTGATCTGCTGTTCATTTAGGCCCACATTAATCTGATTGCACATTTAAGGTTGCATATGACAGACTGAGGTAAATAAGACAGACACAAGATGCTGGAATAACTCAGCGGGGCAGACAGCATCTCTAGACGGAAGGAATGGATGGGCGACGTTTCGTGTTGTTTGAAGAAGGGTCTCTACCCGAAACGTCGCCCATTCCCTCTCTCCAAAGATGCCGCCTGGCCCGCTGAGTTACTCCAGCGTTTTGTGTCAATCTTTGGTGTAAACCAGCATCTGCAAGTTCTTTCCTACACGTGAGGTAAATAAGAATTTATCTGAGTTCTGTGCTTTTGAAACCAGTTTAGATTAGTTTAGAGATACAGCGTGGAAACAGACCTTTCGGCCCACCGAGTCCGCGCCGACCAGCGATCCCCGCACATTAACGCTATCCTACACACGCTCGGAACAGTTCACAATTTTACCGAAGCAAATTAAGTCATAAACCTGCACGTCTTTGGAGTGCGTGAGGAAACCGGTAGTGCGATACTCGCTGGAATTTAGAAGATTGAGGGGGGATCTTATAGAAACGTACAAAATTCTTAAGGGGTTGGACAGGCTACATGCAGGAAGATTGTTCCCGATGTTGGGGAAGTCCAGAACAAAGGGTCACAGTTTAAGGATAAGGGGGAAGTCTTTTAGGACCGAGATGAGAAAGTTTTTTTTCACACAGAGAGTGGTGAATCTGTGGAATTCTCTGCCACAGAAGGTAGTTGAGGCAACTTCATTGGCTATATTTAAGAGGGAGTTAGATGTGGCCCTTGTGGCTAAAGGGATCAGGGGGTATGGAGAGAAGGCAGGTACGGGATACTGAGTTGGATGATCAGCCATGATCATATTGAACGGCGGTGCAGGCTCGAAGGACCGAATGGCCTACTCCTGCACCTATTTATCTATGTAGCCCCCGGAGAAAAACCACGCAGGTCGCGGGGAGAAGGTGTAAACCCCGTGAAGACAGCCCCCGTAGTCGGGGTGGAAGCCGGGTCTCTGGCGCCGCGAGGCAGCGACTCTACCGCTGCGCCACCGTGCGGCCCTGTATCGTGCGTTAACGTTGTGTGCTGTGTGTTTGTTTTTGCAGCATTTGGTCACTTGGCACACCATCGACGCGGATGCTCCGGAGCTGAGCCACATTCTGTGCTGGGCGCCCACTGACCCACCGACCGCACTCTCTTACTTCTCCAGCCTGTACCCACCCCACCCACTGACCGCACAGTACGCTGTCAAAGTGCTGCGATCATTCCCACCGGTAAGCCCACGCCCGCCCGCCTGTGACCAAACGCCTCAGAAACTCACCGCCCCAGACTTCCTGTCAAAATATTGTTTCGTTTAGAGATACAGCGCGGAAAAGTATTCACAAATCGATTTCAAAAACTGAAAGTGAAGAATTAGAAATATTATGAGTGGGCGTTAATTTGGTTGCATTGGTGGCTAACTGGTCAAAGATTCCTGAAGAGAAAAATGTGGTTGATAGCACAACAACATGTGCTTAGTTTTGTTCAGTCTAGTTCAGAGATTCAGCGCGGAAACAGACCCTTCGGCCCTCCGAGTCCGCGCCGACCAGCGATCCCCACACACTAACACTACCCCACACACACTAGGGACAGTTTGCATTCACTCCAAGCCAATTAACCTACAAACCTGCACGTCTTTGGAGAGTGGGAGGAAACCGAAGATCTCGGAGAAAGGTCACGGGGAGAACGTGCAAACTCCGCACAGACAGCACCTGTGGTCGGGATCGAACCCGGGTCTCCGGCGCTGTGAGGCAGCAACTCTACCGCTGCGCCACCCTTGTCAAGATAAAACTTGGAAACAATCCCTTCGGCCCTTCGAGTCCAGGCCGACCATCCATCACCCATTCACACAAGCTCTAAGTTATCCTACTTTTTTATCCAAACCCTGTTAAGTTTACTTTTGGTGATACAGCTTGGAAACAGTGCCTTCAGACCAGCAAGTCCACGCCCACCACCCACCACCCATTAAGTCAAAATGTCATCGTTGCGTATCAGTACATATGACAATAATACGCTCTTGACTTGATGCCTGCAGTCAGGATACTTTGTTTAGTTCATAAGTGTTAGGGGAGCATTGGAAGAAGCCTTTCATCATCATCATCATCATCTGCGGTCACTGGAAGCCAGTGTGACTGTCCTCTCCATAAGGTCGGACGCCTGTGCGTGACTTTGTTTAACGCGGGGAGACTGGTGCACAGACAGCCACCACACACACGGTCCTTGACAGATCTGGGTCAGGATCCAGTGGCGTGGAGTCCAAGACGACCGGGGACCCTTCTTTGCTGCAGCCTTCATCCATCCGCCTTCCCAGCCGTTGTGACGCTCCACTAAAGTCATCCGTCATCCTCCGCCTGTTCCACCGTTGAGGTCTTGGTTGGATTGCTCTTTGTCAGGGACCTCCCTCCCCCCTCGACCTTACCGCCATGGGTGACCCTACCAGGAGCCTAACTCCAAACGGCATCGCTCTCAGGATCTCAGGACCACACAATCTTCTCCACCACGACAAGGTGACAGTCCACGGAGAAGAGAAGAAGCCTTTATGGTGTGATCTTCTGATATAAGGTCGTAAGGAATAGGAGTAGAATTAGGCCATTCGGCCCATCAAGTCTACGCCATTCAATCCTGGCTGATCTATCTCTCCGTCCAATCCCCATTCTCCTGCCTTTTCCCCATAACCCCTGATACCCGTACTAATCAAGAATCTATCTATACCTTAAAAATATCCACTGACTTGGCCTCCACAGCCTTCTGTGGCAATGAGTTCAACAGATTCATCACCCTCTGGCTGAAGTGTGGTTTAGTTGAGGGATAGTTTACCTGTGTGGCAGAGACGACACTGAACAGGCTGAGCCAAGCCTGGTCCCTGCTTGGCCGCTGTGATGTTTTTACTGACTACTCACTCCCCATCACTGAAAATCCCATCGCAGATAACCAACCTCCCTTTCATCGACTCCATCTACACCTCGCGCTGCCTCGGCAAGGCCAGCAGCATCATCAAGGACCAGTCTCACCCCGGCCACTCCCTCTTCTCCCCTCTCCCATCGGGGCAAGAGGTACAGAAGTGTGAAAACGCACAGCTCCAGATTCAGGGGCAGTTTCTTCCCGGCTGTTATCAGGCAACTGAACCATCCTCTCACCAACTAGAGAGCGGTCTTGACCTCCCATCTACCTCATTGGAGACCCTCGGACTAAAACGTAATCAGAATTTATTGGGCTTTATCTTGCTTAAATGATACATTCTTTCTCATGCATCGGTCGGTACACTGTGTGGCTTGATTGTAATCACGTACAGTCCTTTTATTGAATGGATCGCACAGAACACAAACAGCTTTACACTGTACCTCGCTACACGTGATAGTGATAAACAAAACAAAACCCTCTCCTCTTTGATTTTACTAACTTGTTTATGTACATAATGTTTCCATTGGGGTGTCAGAGGCAACGGGGAGAAGGCAGGAGAATGGGGTTGAGAGGGAGAGATAGATCAGCCATGATGGAATGGCGGGGTAGACCTGATGGGCCAAATGGCCTAATTCTGCTCCTACAACTTATGAATCTGTGCAGGAGACTGAAACCATCAGCTGCCTCCTTGTAGTAAATATCTGTTGCCTTTCTTCCCAGCTCCCTTTTGCATTCACTGCTTGTCTTCCACACTCCGCTCTGAGGGGGGTGGGGGGGGAGTTTGCACCCACAACATGAATCAATCGTTTCTCTTCACAGTTACCGTCGTGTGCGTCCAGCAGTCTAACGTTCACTTGGCTGGGGTGAGGTGTGAGGAAAGGAAGGAGGTTTTTAAAAGGGAAATGATTGGGCGGCACGGTGGCGCAGCGATAGAGTTGCTGCCTCACAGCGCCAGAGACCCGGGGTTCGATCCCGTCCACGGGCGCTGTCTGTACGGAGTTTGCACGTTCTCCCCGTGACCCGCGTGGGTTTTCTCTGAGTGCTCCGGTTTCCCCCCGCACTCCAAAAGACGTGCAAGTTTGTAGGTTAATTGGCTTGGTGTAAATGTAAATTGTGCCTAGTGTGTGTGTAGGGTATGTTAGTGTGTGGGGATCGCTGGTCAGTGCAGACTCGATGGACCGAAGGGCCTGTTTCCGAGCTGTATCTCTAAACTAAAAATATGAATTTCCTGTTTAAAAGAGGTAAAATAAAGCTAAATTTCTGGCAGTTGTGCATTTGAACAGACTTGCTGACTATTGATTAATATCATTTCTCTCGACAGGACGCAATCCTCTTCTACATCCCCCAGATTGTCCAAGCTCTTCGATACGACAAGGTAAGGAATATGTGAAATTAATTTGATGTCAGGTAAATAATAACGGATATTTCCAGTGTACACTGAAGTTTGGTTTAGGTCGGAACTGCCGATACTAGTTTAAAACCGAAGATGGACACAAGTTCATCCAGGTTTCTGAGTTGATCTCTGGCGTTTTCTTTGCTCGGTGGAACCAAACTGTGTAGAAGCTCATCAAAATGGTGTTCCGCAGAATTGAATCTGCATTGGAAAATCGTGAGATGCTTTGAGTTGAATTCTGAATGCAATGCATTGACTCATGCAAGGCTTATTGTGCCCAAACAAGCTGTTTGGTCCAACTTTGCCTTGAGCAGTCTAACATGAAAGTAACTGATATGTTCTTAAGGATAGCGGAGTCAGGGGGTATGGGGAGAAGGCAGGAACGGGGTACTGATTGAGAATGATCAGCCATGATCACATTGAATGGCGGTGCTGGCTCGAAGGGCCGAATGGCCTCCTCCTACACCTATTGTCTATTGTCTATAATTGGCTTTTAATGTGTATTGTTTTAAGTCATAGGAGCAATAATAGACAATAGACAATAGGTGCAGGAGTAGGCCATTCGGCACTTCGAGCCAGCACTGAAGAAGGGTCTCGACCCGAAACGTCACCCATTCCTTCTCTCCCGAGATGCTGCCTGACCTGCTGAGTTACTCCAGCATTTTGTGAATAAATACCTTCGATTTGTACCAGCATCTGCAGTTATCTTCTTATACTCCTTTGATGCTCTAATTGATCAAGAACCTGCGTTTTAAAAATACCCACTGACTTGGCCTCCACAACCGTCTGTGGCGATGAATTCCACAGATTCACCACCCTCTGACTGAAGAAATTTCTCCTCATCTCCATTCTAAAGGTACATCCTTTAATTCTGAGGCTGTGCCCTCTGGTCCTAGACTCTCCCACAAGTGGAAACATCCTCTCCACATCCACACTCTATCCAAGCCTTGCACTATCCGTTAAGTTTCAATGAGGTCCCCCCCCCCCTCCCCCCTCATCCTTCTAAACAGCCATGTTTTGCCTAGATCATGCCTTAGCCATGAAAACAAAGCAACACGTTTCTTCATCAACGCTGCATGGAAATACGTGGGTGGTTGGATAACCATGCAGGTTTGCATGTGTGGCTGGTTGGTGTTGTTTTGTCATTGAGGTTTCAACGAGATCAATCCCTCATATGCAATATGTCTTCTCCACCAACCCCAAATATTTAATGGTCCAACGCAGGACTACAAACTGTGGCGGCATGGTGGCACAGCAGTAGAGTTACTGCCTCACAGTGCCAGAGACCTGGGTTCAGTCACGACCACTGGGCGCTGTCTGTGCGGAGCTCGTATGTTCTCTACGTGACCTGCGTGGGTTTCTCCGAGATCTTCGGTTTCCTCCCACACTCCAAAGACGTGTGGGTTTGAAGGTTAATTGGCTTGGAATAATATGTAAAATTGTCCCTAGTGTGTGTTAATGTTAGTATTAATGTGCGGGGATCGCTGGTCGGTGCGGACTCGATGGGCCGAAGGGCCTGTTTCCGTGCTGTGTCTCTAAACTAAACTAAACAAAATATCCTCACTGCTGTGCTGACTTTACTAAATAGATTTCTATTAAAATTAACATAACAACACTTTATTGTCACTCGGCACAACACCGAACGAAATTTCAGCAGTCACAGCAAAAAAAGAAAAGAACACAGGACACCCGACCCCAACACAAACATCCATCACAGTGACTCCAAACACCCCCTCACTGTGATGGAGGCAACAAAACTTCCCCTCTCCTCCCCCCGCACCCACGGACAGACAACTCGACCCCTACCGAGGCAACCAACACGCACAGCCCCCGCAAGGGGATGGAAGGCCCCCCGGCCGAGCCGCCCCGGGCACCGAAATGTCCCGCGGCCGCACCGGGCGATGTTCAGTCCAGCGGCCGAGCCGCACCGGGCACCGAAACGTCCCGCGGCCGAGCCGCACCGGGCACCGAAACGTCCCGCAGCCGAGCCGCGCCGGCGATGTTAAGTCCCGCAGCCGAGCCGCACCGGGCACTGAAACGTCCCGCAGCCGAGCCGCACTGGGCACTGAAACGTCCCGCAGCCGAGCCGCACCGGGCACTGAAGCGTCCCGCAGCCGAGCCGCGCCGGGCACTGAAGCGTCCCGCAGCCGAGCCGCGCTGGGCACTGAAACGTCCCGCAGCCGAGCCGCGCCGGGCACTGAAACGTCCCGCAGCCGAGCCGCGCCGGGCACTGAAACGTCCCGCAGCCGAGCCGCGCCGGCGATGTTAAGTCCCGCAGCCGAGCCGTGCCGGGCACTGAAACGTCCCGCAGCCGAGCCGCGCCGGCGATGTTAAGTCCCGCAGCCGAGCCGCGCCGGGCGATGGAAGGCCCCGCGGGCGAGCTGCGCCCCGGGGAAGAGACCTATTAAAAGAAAGGTTTCCCCCCCCCCAAACCCCCCCCAACACACCCACCCCCCCCAACACACCCACCCCCCCCCCAACACACCCATCTCCTTTGTCCTGTTTTCACACCTCACACTTCCTTATCTATGTATCTCTCTCTCTTTCTCTCTCCCCCTGACATCAGTCTGAAGAAGGGTCTCAACCCAAAACGTCGCCCTTTCCTTCACTCCAGAGATGCTGCCTGAGTTACTCCGGCATTTTTGATTTAAACCAGCATCTGCAGTTCCGTTCATATCACCCTCACACTTGTTCCTTCTGTTAACCGGTGTTGTTTATAAAACGTTGCAGATGGGTTACGTACGGGAATACATCTTGTGTGCTGCGGCCAAGTCACAGCTTCTAGGTCATCAATTTATTTGGAACATGAAAACCAACATCTCCACCGACGAGGAGGGCAATCACAAAGACCGTAAGTACCTGCCCTGAAAGGGAAAAGGTTGCTGAGCCTATTGTACTTCGTGATGTTGACAATTCAACACCGGCAAAATAAATTCTGAGTTTTGCCTATTGAATTCCCCACCCCATACCCTTCTAAGCCTGTCTGATCCATGTACCTGACTAATTGTCACCTAAACATTGCAATACAAGTACAAAATGTTGCAATAGTGCCTTTCGCAACTATCTCCCCAGGCAGCTTGTTCCATCCTTTGTATAAAAATGTTACCCATCAGGTTGTGTCTACCAGGTTCCTAACAACTCTTTCCTATGTCCTCTGGTTCTCGATTCCCTTCTGGGCAATAGACTGCGCGTCGACCCGATCTATTCCTCTCATGGTTTTGTACACCTCGATAAGATCACCCCTCGTCCTCCTGCGCTCCAAGGAATAGAGTCCCAGCCTGCTCAACCTCTCCCTGTAGCTCAGGCCCTCGAGTCCCGGCAACATCCTCGCAAATCCTCTTTGCGCCCTTTCCAGCTTGACAACCTCTTTTCTATAACATGGTGAACAAAACGTATAACATGGTGACTAAAAAAAGAGTGTAATTAGGTGGTGTCATAAATGACGGCAAAACACTGTCTCGTGGGAGCAGAGTGAATGAAAGGGCGGGTATAGGCCACACTCGTTTGCCCAGAAGCTAATTGATCAATCGCTTATGACGCCAGTTTGAAAATATGTTGGCTGCTTGCCCTATCTGCCGTGACATTGCCTGCAGATCTATCTAAGCAGAGAGAAATGTCACCTAGCCATGTTCTCTGGAACGTCTTCCACAATCTGGTAGAAACAAAGAAAATAGGTGCAGGAGTAGGCCCTTCAGCCCTTCGAGCCAGCACCTCTCCATTCAATATGATCATCCAAAATCAGTACCCCGTTCCTGCTTTCTCTCCATATTCCTTGATTCCATTAGCCCTAAGAGCTATGTCTAACTCTCTCTTGAAAACATCCAGTGTTTCCACTACCTTCTGCGGCATAGAATTCCACAGATTCACAACTCTCTGGGTGAAAATGTTTTTCCGCATCTCAGTCCTAAATGGCCTGCCTCTTATTCTTAAACTGTGACCCCTGGTTCTGGATTCCCCAACATCGGGAACATTTTTCCTGCATCTAGCCTGTCAATAAACAATAGACAATAGGTGCAGGAGTAGGCCATTCGGCCCTTCGAGCCAGCACCGCCATTCAATGTGATCATGGCTGATCATTCTCAATCAGTACCCCGTTCCTGCTTTCTCCCCATACCTCCTGACCCCGCTATCCTTAAGAGCTCTATCTAGCTCTATCTTGAATGTATTCAGAGAATTGGCCTCCACTGCCCTCTGAGGCAGAGAATTCCACAGATTCACAACTCTCTGACTAAAAAAGTTTTTCCTCATCTCTGTTCTAAATGGCCTACCCCCTGTCCAATCCCTCAAGAATTTTATATGTTTCCATAAGATCCCCTCATAAGATTCCTTCTAAATTCCAGTGAATACAAGCCCAGTCGACCCACTCGTTCATCATATGTCAGTCCCACCATCCCGGGAATTAACCTGGTGAACCTACGCTGCACTGCCTCAATAGTAAGGATGTCCTTCCTCAAATTAGGAGACCTAAACTGCACACAAAACTCCAGGTGTGGTCTCACCAGGACCCTGTACAACTGCAGTAGGACCTCCTTGCCCCGATTAGTTGGTAGTTGTCTGGTTACCATTATTTATCCGAGCTTTTCTTTCCGTAGCTTTTCTTTCCTTAATTTATGTAATTAGTTCTTAATTATTTGAATTTAAATGCCCCGGTTGATGAGACCAATAAATGCCACCTATTTCTATTCGCGTTTCATTTTACATTTTGTGTAGGAAGGAACTGCAGATGCTGGTTTAAACCGAAGACAGGCACAAAATGCTGGAGTAACTCAGCGGGTCAGGCATTGGAGAAAAGGAATGGGCGACGTTTCGGGTCGAGACCCTTCATTGGACTCTTCAGACGTCTGAAGAAGATGTCTCGACCCGAAACGTTGCCTATTCCTTCTCTCCAGAGATGCTGCCTGACCCGCTGAGTTACTCCAGCTTTTTATGTCTGTCTTCATATTTACATTTGTTACTTCCATTCAGAGAGTTGTTCATAGAACCTTCCAGATGGGTCACGTAAAGAAATACATCTTGCACTCTGCCACAACCCTCTCCTCAGACAACTCGTTCCATACACCCACCATCCTCTGTATAAAAATGTTACAGGTTCCTAATAACACTTTCCTTAAACCTATGTCCTCTGGTTCTCGATTCCTCACCTCTGGACAAAAGACTGTGCATCCACCCGATCTATTCCTCTCACGATTTTGTACACCTCTATAAGATCACCAGGCATGTAGGAAAATAACTGCAGGCGTTGGTTCAAATTGAAGGTAGACACAAAATGCTGGAGTAACTCAGCGGGTCAGTCAGTGTCTCAGGAGAGAAGGGATGGGTGAGGTTTCGGGTCGAGACCCTTCTTCAGACGAAAGAAGGGTTTTGACCCGAAACGTCACCCATTCCCTCTCTCCTGAGATGCTGCCTGACCCACTGAGTTCCTCCAGCATTTTGTGTCTACCCTCTCTATAAGATCGCCCCTCGCCCTCCTGCGCTCCAAGGAATAAAACCCCAGCCGGCTCAACCTTTCCCTGTAGCTCAGGCCCTCGTGTCCTGGCAACCTCCTCGCAAATCCTCTTTACACCCTTTCCAGCTTGACAACCTCTTTTCTATAACGTGGTGAACAAAACGTATAACAATAGACAATAGGTGCAGGAGGAGGCCATCCGGCCCTTCGAGCCTGTACGCACCGCCATTCAATGTGATCATGGCTGATCATTCTCAATCAGTACCCCATTCCTGCCTTCTCCCCATACCCCCTGACTCCGCTATCCTTAAGAGCTCTATCTAGCTCTCTCTTGAATGCATTCAGAGAATTGGCCTCCACTGCCTTCTGAGGCAGAGAATTCCACAGATTCACAACTCTCTGTGAAAATGTTTTTCCTCATATCCGTTTTAAATGGCCTACCCCTTATTCTTAAACCGTGGCCCCTGGTTCTGGACTCCCCCAACATTGGGAACATGTTTCCTGCCTCGAATGTGTCCAACCCCTTAATAATCTTATACGTTTCGATAAGATCCCCTCTCATCCTTCTAAATTCCAGTGTATACAAGCCTAGTCGCTCTAGTCTTTCAACATACGACAGTCCCGCCATTCCGGGAATTAACCTGGTAAACCCACGCTGCCCGCGTAGGTGTAACATGGTGACCAAAGAAGAGTGTAGTTGGGCAGGGTAACAAATGAGGTCAGAGAGTTGTGAATCTGTGGAGTTCTCTGCCACAGAGGGCAGTGGAGGACAGTTCACTGGATGTTTTCAAGAGAGAGTTAGATTTAGCTCTTTGAGCTAACGGAATCAAGGGATAAGGGGAGAAAGCAGGAACGGGGTACTGATTCTGGATGATCAGCCACGAACATATTGAATGGCAGTGCTGGCTCGAAGGGCCAAATGGCCTATTTTCTATGTTTGTTTCTCAGCGAAAACTGTCTCGTGAGAGCAGAAGTGTATGAAAGGGTGGGTATAGGCTACGCCCGTTTGCCCAGAAGCTAATTGATCAATCGTAGCTGTCAGCAGTCTGCAAATATGTTGGCTGCTTGCCCTATCTGCCTTGACATTGCTAGCAGATCTATCTGAGGGGAGAGATAAAAAACAAAGAATATTAGCAATGGTTGAGGACTGTAGGGAATATTTACCTCAACTACCTCCTGCTGCAGCTTCTTTCATACACCCACCACCCTTTGTGGAAACAACAAAGTGGCCCCTCGGGATCCTATTAAATCTTCCCCCCCCACCCACCTCACCTTAAACCTATGTCCTCTGTTTCTCGATTGCCCTCCTCCAGGCAAAGGTTTTTCTGATTTTCCCAATCTTCGGCACGGTGGCGCAGCGGTAGAGTTACTGCCTCACAGCACCAGAGACCCGGGTTCGATCCCGACTACGGGTGCTGTCTGTACGGAGTTTGCACGTTCTCCCCGTGACCTGCGTTGTTTTTCTCCGAGACCTTCGGTTTCTTCCCACACTCCAAAGGCGTGCAGGTTTGTAGGTTAATTGGCCTGGTAAATGTAAAAATTGTCCACAGTGTGTGTGTGTGTGTGTAGGATCGTGTTAATGTGCAGGGATCGCTGGTCGGCGCGGACCCGGTGGGCCGAAGGGCCTGTTTCAGCGCTGTATCTCCAAACTAAACTAAAATATGATAGGGGACACAGAGAACGAAGAGGGACCCGGGGAGGGGGGGCACGTCCTGAGTGATGGGCGGGTGGGGGCACCGTTAGTTGTGCGGGAGGGAGCTGGGGACGTGGGACACGAGGAGCAAGGGCCAGTAGGAGGGTGAGCCGGGGTAATGCCTCCAGTGCCTTCAAGGTCGGCTGCAGGAGGTGCCCCTGGGACACAAAGATGGCCGTGTGAGGAGAGTACATGGCTCCAGTACATCGAGCCCGCGAGCCAACTGGACGTTAAGTAATGCCGCCCAAAATGGCCGCGCCCTCATGTATAATATATTGAAAAGGATTTTCACTGAGCGCTGTTGCACCCAATGCACTGGGCGGCACGGTGGCGCAGCGGTAGAGTCGCTGCCTCACAGCGCCAGCGACCCGGGTTCAATCCCGACCACGGGTGCTGTCTGTATGGAGTTTGCACGTTCTGCCCGTGACCTGCGTGGGTTTTCTCCGAGATCTTGGGTTTCCTCCCACACTCCAAAGACGTGCAGGTTTGTAGAAAATTGTAAATTGTCCCTAGTTTGTGTAGGATAGTGTTAAGTGTGCGGGGATCGCTGGTCAGTGCAGAGCCAGTTTCCGCGCTGTATCGCTAAACCCAACTAAGCTATTGTTCGAAGGTAGACACGTAATGCTGGAGTAACTCAGCGGGACGGGCCGCGTCTCTGGAGAGAAGGAATGGGTGACGTTTCGGGTCGAGACTCTTCCTCAGATGAATGACCTTTTGTTTTGTTGCCAGCTGATATTGGTGATTTACTGGAGCAACTGATCGAGGAGATCACTGTCTCGCTGTCTGGACCTGCGAAGGACTTCTATCAACGAGAGTACGACTTCTTCAGCAAGATCACCAATGTCTCTGCGATCATCAAGTAAGACCTGATCCCTCTAAATCTCTCGGTCACTGTGTGAAGCCGGTGCCACGGATGTTGTCTTAGACACGCCAGTTTGCAAAGGGCTTCGTCACTCCAAACAAAGCATACTGGAAGACTTTTTTACTTGCTTTAATTTACATGGAAAATAGGTGTAGGAGTAGGCCATTCGGCCCTTCAAGCCAGCACCGCCGTTCAATACAATCATGGCTTACAGAAACATATAAAATTCTTAAGGGGTTGGAGAGGCTAGATGCGGGAAGATTGTTCCCGATGTTGGGGGAGTCCAGAACCAGGGGTCACAGCTTAAGGATAAGGGGGAAGTCTTTTAGGACCGAGATGAGAAAACATTTTTTCACACAGAGAGTGGTGAGTCTGTGGAATTCTCTGCCACAGAAGGTAGTTGAGGCCAGTTCATTGGCTATATTTAAGAGGGAGTTAGATGTGGCCCTTGTGGCTAAAGGGATCAGGGGGTATGGAGAGAAGGCAGGTACAGGTTACTGAACTGGATGATCAGCCATGATCATATTGAATGGCGGTGCAGGCTCGAAGGGCCGAATGGCCTACTCCTGCACCTATTTTCTATGTTTCTATGTCTATGTTTCTATACCCCATCTACACTGGTCCCAACGTCCCGCATGAGGCCCTCTAAACCCATCCTACACATGTACCTGTCCAAATGTCCTTTGAATGTTGTTATTAAATCAGTTCCGATTAAATCTTCCCCCCTCTCACCGTAACCCTATGTCCCCTGGCTCTCGATTCCCCTGGCTCTCATTCACCCGAACACTGCAGCACGGTGGCGCAGCGGCAGAGTTGCTGCCTTACAGCCAGTGCAGTGCCGGAGACTCAGGTTCGATCCTGACTACGGGCGCCGTCTGTACGGAGTTTGTACGTTCTCCCCGTGACCTGCGTGGGTTTTCTCCGAGATCTTCGGTTTCCTCCCACACTCCAAAGACGTACAGGTTTGTAGGTTAATTGGCTGGGGAAATGTTTTTTTTTTAATTGTCCCTAGTGTGTGGGATGGTGTTAATGTGCGAGGATCGCTGGGCGGCGCGGACCCGGTGGGCCGAAGGGCCTGTTTCCACGCTGTATCTCTAAATCTAAAAATCTAAATCTCTCATGATCTTGTACACCTCTTTCACACCACCCCCTCATCCTCCTGTGACCCAAAGAATAAACTCCTAGCCTGTCCAATCACTCCCTGTACCCCAGCCCCCCAAGTCCTGGCAATATCCTCGTTTAGTCTCCCTCGCACTTTCCAGATTCAAGCTGAAATGTCCAGGCTAGAAGATAACTCAAAGGTCAGATGGGAAAAATGTAAAGATATACTTTTATACACAGAGGGTGGTGGGTGCCAAGATTGTGTCAACCTGTACAACTATACGCCTTCCCTTTACTTTCCCCTTTCACTTTCCTCTCTCTCACCTCCCTTTTGCTTTCTCCCTCCCCCTCCCTTTCCCCTCTCTCTCCACCTCCCGTTCCCCTCTCTCTCTCTCCCTCCCATTCCCCTCTCTCTCCCCCTCCCTCTCCACCCTCCCTTTCCCCTCTCTCTCCACCTCCCGTTCCCCTCTCTCTCTCCCCCTCCCTCTCCCCCTCCCTCTCCCCCTCCCTCTCCACCCTCCCTTTCCCCTCTCTCTCCACCTCCCGTTCCCCTCTCTCTCTCTCCCCCTCCCTCTCCCCCTCCCTCTCCCCCTCCCTCTCCACCCTCCCTTTCCCCTCTCTCTCCACCTCCCGTTCCCCTCTCTCTCTCTCTCTCCTTCTCCCTTTCCCCTCTCTCCCCCCTCCCATTCCTCTCTGACCTCACCCTCCCCATCCATCCCTCTCCTCTCCCCCTCCCTCTCCCCCTCCCTCTCCTCTCCCCCTCCCTCTCCCCCTCCCTCTCCCCTTCCCCCTCCCTCTCCCCTTCCCCCTCCCTCTCCACCCTCCCCCTCCCTCTCCACCCTCCCTCTCCCCCTCCCCCTCCCTCTTCCCCCTCCCTCTCCCCCTCCCCCTCCCTCTCCCCCCTACCTCTCCCCCTCCCTCTCCCCCTCCCTCTCCACCCTCCCTCTCCCCCTCCCTCTCCACCCTCCCTTTCCCCCTCCCCCTCCCTCTTCCCCCTCCTTCTCCCCCTCGGCCTCCCCCTCCCTCTCCCCCCTACCTCTCCCCCTACCTCTCCACCCTCCCTCTCCCCCTACCTCTCCCCCTCCCTCTCCCCCCTACCTCTCCCCCTCCCTCTCCACCCTCCCCCTCCCTCTCCACCCTCCCTCTCCCCCTCCCTCTCCCCCCTCCCTCTTCCCCCTCCCTCTCCCCCTCGGCCTCCCCCTCCCTCTCCCCCCTCCCTTTCCCCTCTCCCCCTCTCCTCCCCCTCTCCTCCCCCTCTCCCCCTCCCCTCTCCCTCTCCCCCTCCCTTTCCCCTCTCCCCCTCTCCTCCCCCTCTCCCCCTCCCTTTCCCCTCTCCCCCTCTCCTCCCCCTCCGTCCCTGATATCCACCTGTGGGTGGGTCCCAGTAAGCTGCAGGAGAGAGCGCAGCAGGAATACAGCGTACACTGAAAGTAGCCGTCTCTCCCTTGTCTTTAGGCCCTATCCTAAAGGAGAAGAAAGGAAAAAAGCTTGCCTGAAGGCCTTGTCTGAGGTGAAAGTCCAGCCTGGTAAGAGACAGACAGACATCTCTCCTTGTCCCCAGCTTCCCATTGAAGTCCGTCTCGGTATTCATTGTCTGTGTCCCCATCTTTAAAGCTGGGACCAAAGTTGTGGTCGTTTAGACCAAAAGTCTCAAGTGTGGCCCTAATCTATGTCCCCCCCAACAATAAATAAGCAACTGTGTCGGCACGGTGGCGCAGCGGGTAGAGCTGCTGCCTCACAGCGTCAGAGACCCGGGTTCGATCCCGACCACGGGCGCTGTCTGTACGGAGTTTGTACGTTCTCCCCGTGACCTGCGTGGGTTTTTCTCTGGTATCTCCCGTTTCCTCCCACACTCCAAAGACGTGCAGGTTTGTCGGTTAATTGGCTTGGTATATATTGTAAATTGTCCCTAGTGTGTGTAGGACAGTGTCGGTGTGCGGGGATTGCTGTTCGGCGCGGACTCGGTGGGCCGAAGGGCCTGTTTCCACACTGTATCTCTAAACTAAACTGATGCAATAATTGGAGAAGGATCAATAGTCATTTCTTGCTTTCAGGCTGCTACCTGCCCAGCAACCCAGAAGCATTTGTGTTGGACATAGACTACAAGTCTGGAACTCCCATGCAAAGGTGAATATAGTCTTTACATTCTCAGCTCTGGTCAGCCTTCCCTTTTATTCATTTGCAACAAATTATTTCATGTTGCAAATGTAATATTGTGACCACTCGTCAGTCTTTGTCCTTTCACTCAGTATGGGTTGTTTCTTTGTGTGTAAGGGAGCGGCACGGTGGCGCAGCGGTAGAGTTGCCGCCTCACGGCGCCAGAGACCCGGGTTTGATCCTGACTACAGGCGCTGCCTGTACCGAGTTTGTACGTTCTCCCCGTGACCATGTAGATTTTCTCGAGGTGCACAAAATGCTGCAGTAACTCAGCGGGACAGGCAGCATCTCCGGAGAGAAGGAATGGGTGACGTCTCGGGTCGAAGGAAGAAGGGTCTCGACCCGAAACGTCACCCATTCCTTCTCTCCAGAGACGCTGCCTGTCCCGCTGAGTTACTCCAGCATTTTGCGTCTACCTTCGATTTAAACCAGCATCTGCAGTTCTTTCCTACACATTTTCCCCAGGTGCTCTGGTTTCCTCCCACACTCCAAAGACGTGTGGGTTTGTAGGTTAATTGGTTTTGGTAAATTGTCCCTGGTTTGTAGAGTGCAAAACTGGAATAACAAAGAACTACTTTAGCACCTGTTTCCTTGCCTGGGTTTTCTCCAGGTGCTCCAGTTTCCTCTGGCAATCCAAAGTCGTACAGGTTTGTAGGTTGATTCAGTCTGAAGAAGGGCCTCGACCCGAAAAGTCAGCCATTCCTTCTCTCCAGAGAGGCTGCCTGTCCCGCTGAGTCGCTCCAGCATGTTTTGTCTATCCGTGGTTCAAACCAGCATCTGCAGTTCCTTCCTACAGCAGGTGTGTAGATGAATTGGCATCGGTAAAATTGTAAATAGTTCCTCGTGTGTGTCGGATAGTGTTGGCGTACGGGATGTCGATGTGTCGATGGTCGGCGTGGACTCTGGGCCGAAGGGCCCGTTTCCACGCTGTATCTCTAAAGTCTAGAGCATTGTTCTGTCTGCTGTCAAGCAGCACCTTATAAACGCACAGGTGTGTGTGTTTTGCCCCACAGTGCAGCAAAAGCTCCCTACTTGGCAAAGTTTAAAGTGAAGAGATGTGGAGTTGCTGAACTGGAAAAGGAAGGTGAGTAAAGTCGTGGCGTGTCTCGCTCATTGTAAACTCTAGAGCCGCTGCCTCACAGCGCCAGAGACCCGCGCTCCATCCTGACCTCAGGCTACGTCCGTATGTGGAGTTTGCACGTTCTCCCCGTGACCGCGTGGGTTTCCTCCGGGCGCTCCGGTTTCCTCCCACATCCCAAAGACGTGCGGGTTTGTCGGGTTCATTGGCCCTCTGTAAATTGCCCCCTAGTGTGCAGGGAGTGGAAGAGAAAGTGGGACAACGTTGACCTAGTCTGAGCAGGTGATGGATGGTCAGCGTGGACACTGAACAGAAGGGCCGGCTTCCGAGCTGCATCTCTAAACAAATAAACAAAACATAATTCATCTGTGCGTCCTGGGTATTAAATGCTGCAGGTTCATTGGCGTCTGTAGAAAAAGATACCCCTGATGTGTCGGGAGTGGATGAGAAAGTGGGATGACTAGAGCTCATGAACAAGATGACCGATGGGCCGAAGGGCCTGTTTCCATGCTGCATGTCTACACTGATCCCAAAGTTGTGTTTTGGTAGAGGCAAAGTTTGAAGGCGATGTGTGGGCTAGGTTTTTTTTTACACAGAGAGCGGAGTGTTCCACACAGTGCTGGGGATAATAATGGCGTTCATGAAGCTTTTAGACAGTTTAGTTTATTGTCACGTGTACCGAGGTACAGTGAAAAGCTTTTGCTGCGTGCTATCCATCCAGCGGAAAGACAATGCATGATTACAATCGAGCTGTCCACAGTGTGCAGATACACGATAAGGGAATAATGTTTAGTGCAAGGTAAAGCCAGTGAAGTCCGATAAAGTATCCAAGGGTCACTAATGATGAGACACATGTATCGGGCTCGGACGGATATGGATTATGTGCAGACAGGTGAGTATGGTTTATCTTGGCACGGACATGGTGGCTGGGGTTGCCAACTGTCCCGTATTAGCCGGGACCCCGTATTTTGGGCTAAATTCACGTACGGGACCGTCCTTGTCCCGTATTAGGCCAAAACCGTAGGCCCGGACACTGTGGGCCCGGACACTGTAGCCTGGGGGCCGCAGCAGCCTCAGACGGTGTGGGCCCGGACACTGCGGGCCCGGACTGTGTGGGCCCGGACACTGTAGGCCCAGACACTGTAGCCCGGGGGCCGCAGCAGTGTAGGCCCGGGCGCAGCCTAACGGAGGTTGCGTAGCATCCCACCTCCCGGGCGGTCGCCACTGGTGGACCGAGAGCACGTGGCCGCTCGCTGGGTGAGGTCACGCGGGGCGGCGGTGACGTCATCTTGTCCCGTATTTTGGAGTGAGGAAGTTGGCAACCCTAATTGTGGACCAGTGGGCTCCGTTCTGGGCTGTACAGATCTAACGTCCAATACTGTAAACCTAATGGTAGGAGGCTAAATATTGAAGCAAGGTACCAGCGCTTTGAAGAACGGCAAACTGTTGAAGAATCACGTGTGTGGTTCTGGTTTCCAGGTCTCCGTTCCTGCTCTGAAGGTGCAGACGATTGTTCCAATGATAAAGAATGCGAAGGAATCTATTGGCAAGCTGCCATCTTCAAAGTTGGCGATGACTGTCGGCAGGTAAACCCATTCACCCCGCTGCGTTCACTCCTGCCCACATACCGCGGAGGATGAATCATCGCCTGCTCTACAGACCTGAAACATCTCAGACACGTGTTACTCAACACTGTGTGGCATCTGCTCCCACCTGTGACAGTGAAA